>NC_085137.1:111650090-111950090 GCF_035046485.1 Aedes albopictus
GGAAAATATGAAGAAACTTTCCCAAACACATCATGTATCTAAAACTTATGGTTTAGGCACAAACATTTTTGTCTTCGTAAATGCGGCTCTGGACCCATTGTGCATTGAAGGAGGCAACCTCGTAGGAATTTCCTTTATTAATATCTGCAAGAATACCTTGAAACATCGCAGCAGAGACTTTCGGAGATATCCTCTGGAATTCCCGAAGAAGTTCCTGGAAACACTCTTGTGGCGTTTTGAAATGGAATTCTTGAAGAAATTCCTTAAGCAATTCTTGAAGAAGTTCGTAAAACAATACCTGTACGATCTCCCTGTAAGAATTGTTGTATGGATATTTTGTTTGGATTTGGATGTTGCATGGATGTTTTTCCAAATGATCCACTTGAGAAATTCTTGAAGGAGCTCCCAGATGAATTTCTGAAGGTATCATTAAAATCTCTTGAAGAATCTTTGTAGGTATTTCCAAATTAATCCATGAAAGACTTTCTGAGCGAATCTTTGAGGAAATGCTTCATTAAACTTCAACTGAAGAAATCCCAGGTGAAATTTTCAAGGGTGTTATCCATGAACTACGTAGACTCAAATTTGGCAATCTCAGACCCCCCTCCCCTTTCGTAGACTTTCGTTCACACAAAATTTTCGAAATTTGTATGGACTGTAGACTTTGGCCAGAAACCCCCCTCCCTCCTTTCACAGTCTACGCAGTTAATGGACACGCCCAAAGTAATCCTTGGAAGAATTTCTTATATAAACGCAAGAAGAGTTTTGGAAAGAAACCTTGACAGTTTTTTTTATTTTCATTTTTGTGTATTTAACTTATGCTAATTCTTCACTTATCTTGGAAGCTTTTATTCGCAAACTCCTGGAAAAATTTTTGAAAGTATTAATATTTTTTTTAAATCCCGAAAAAGTCGTTACAAGATCCTTGGAAAAGTTGCCAAAGAAATCTATGGCGTAGTGCTGGAAGAAATTTATGAAAGATTTTCCAAAGGAATCTTTGGGAAAAAATCTGCAGGAATCTCTACAAAAATTTCTGAAGGAGTCCCTGAAGAAATTGATCAAGGAATCTTCTAAAGTCTTAATTGAGAAAACTTCAGAAAACTTTTAGGCAGCACCCATTTATTACGTAACGTTAAAATTGAGATTTTTTGATACCCCCTCCCCCTCCGTAACGTTTTTTTGTATGAAAATCCTAAAGTTCATGTACAAGCCGTAACGCTCGACCGTACTCCCCCCCTTCCCCAAGAGCGTTACGTAATTTGTGGTCGGCGCCTTATCGAATCCTCGAAGGATTTTCTATTGAAAATCTTGGATAATTTTCATGAAAAATTTTGAATTTCTGTTTTTTTAAAGAATTGCTAGAAAAATTTCTGAAACAATCCATTGGGCATCTTTCGGAAAAATCATGAAAGGAAATAAAAAAAATCATGGAAGAATTTCAGAGAAAACCTAGAAGAGATTTTCTAGAAAAGCCTTGGAGAAACCTGTGGGTAAATTACTGAAAAATCCGTAGAAGACCTCCTGAGAAGATTCCTGAAGGAATCGATGAAACAATTACGGAAGAAGTTGGACAAGTTTTTAGGATTTCTTCAAAAGGAATCTACAGAGCAATTACCAAAAGAATCCCCGGTAGAATTTTTGAAAAAAAAAAACTAGACCCTTTTCTAAACGGATTTCTTTTAGAAATTTTTAAAGGCATCCATGGAAGATTCTTTAAAGAAATGAATTTCTGAAGGAATTCCTAAAAATGTAGAAAAAAACTTGGAAGATTTTCTAAAATAGCCTTTGGAGAAATATCCGGAGATATCGCTGGACGAGCTCGTGAAAGAAACCTGCATGATATCCTAAGAAAAATTACTAAATAAATCACATGAGGAAATCCTAGAATTTCTTGAAGAATTTGAAAGGAATTTCAAAGAAAACAATAGGAAACTTCCTTAACGAATCCTTTAGCAATTTTTCAAAGAAATTGTTGGAGGAATATCTGCAGAAATCTCAGGTGAAATTTCTTGAAGAATCTAGAGAAGAATTTCTGAATGAACGGCTAGGGGAATTGCTGGAAGTGATCTGGAATCTTCCAATGATTGATTTATTGGAGGAATTCCTGAAGTGATTGCTGAAAGTATTTGTGTAATATTTTCTGTAAATAATCACTGGAGGAACTCCTAAACCAGAACTTGTTTCACTTCTCATGTGAAAATCTGCTTTTATTTGATATACTTGTACGTGTTGATTTTTTTGCATTACTTTGTTCTGAACACTTAAAAAGTATCCAAAAATGAATTCTGAATTAAAAAATGATAGAATTTCTTAAATAATTTTCTAAAATCTAAAGGAATCTCTGAAGCAATTCTGAAGGAATTCATAAAAAAAGTTAAAGGTTTTCAATTTCTCAAACAACTTCTGGGAAATTTTCTGTAAGAATCTGCGAAAGATTTTCCATATGAGAAATTTCTGAAGGAGTCCCTGGAAGATTTTATTAAGGAATGCATGGATATTTTTTTTTAATGAATTACTTGAGAAATTGCTGAAGGAACTCCTAGAGGAACTTCGGAAGGAATAATAAGAATTTATTCAAAAACTCTGACGAAATTCATAAAGGAATCAATGCAAGACTTTGTGAACGAATTTTTGAAGAAATGTTTTAAGGAACTTCAAGAAGTATATTTGAAAAAATCCTTGGTGAAATTTCTTAAAGAGTCCTTGGAAGAATTTCTAATTCAACGGCGAAAGAAATTTCTTATTGAATAAGGATTTTATTCGCGCAAAATTTTCTAAAATATATTTTCGAGGAATTTCTTAAGAATCTATGCAAGGAATTTCCCAAATGAATTCTTCAACGAATTAGTTAAGGAAACTTCAGAGGAATTTTTCATGAATTCTTGAAAGATTTTATACTGAAATCTGTGGGAAAATTTCTGAAGAAATTCAGGATTTCTGATTTTGTGAAAGAATCTATTGGGTATTTTCCGAGTGTTCATACGTGATGAATTGTTGTCTTGTTAGGCCGATGCAAATGTTTAATTTGTTTATGTCAACCACCACACCCCCTTCAAAAATCCCAAAACATTGAAAGGGAAAAAAACATGCCGGCCCATGACTTCATTTTCAATAGAAAAATGTTTGCAAGCAACAAGTTTTCAATAGTTTTAAAATGTTTTTCAATAGTGGGTATAATTTTTAATTTTTGAATAGTTTTTTTTTATTTTTATTTTTTTGTTCCTTATTTATTTTTGTGACCAACCCCCCCCAACCCCCTCGTACCTAATGAGAGGTCTCGGGCATAAGGGAGCATCCATTAAGTACGTCACGCTAAAATTGAGAATTTTCAACCCCCCTCCCCTCTTCGTACGGGTTTTTCCTATACCTAATACATTGCTTGTCACACTTTCACAACCCCCCCCCCCCCCCCTCTAAGCGTGACGTACTTAATGGATGCCCCCTAAAAGGAAAATAATATTTGCATCGGCCTTATTCAACTTTGTCAAAATTTAGATGACTGCGACAAAAACCTCGAACTAAAGTTGAAACGTATTTATTTCCAAACTTCTACCTTAATAAATCTTATCACATATCTCACAAATGCTATCTCGAGTAACTTGAGCATGTCACCCCCAATGAAGCGACGAACCCATGCAGGAGAAGGTCATCATCGAAAAGCTACAAACATCTTCTCCTCACCGTTCAGCAGGGACATCCGACCGACATATTCGAGTCGTATTTCCAGAACAATATCTGATCGTCATCAAGTTCTATATACCTGTGTGACCCAAACGATTCGATGATGCTGGCTTGCTGGCTGGCATGGTGAATTGGTCGTATTCCACTGAAATCAGATAAAAGTCCCCCAGCCTGAAACGTTCCTCTCGCACATATGTGAGGACACAGAGATTGAATCCCACGGTCGTTCGTCGCTCGATCCCGAAGGCCGTGGATGGTAGTGTAGTGAGCGCCCTGCTGGGTGCGCTCAGGCACGGCAGGCAGGCAGTTTCAAATGTTTAATCGATTTTTTGTTTCTTCACGCGTGCTGCGCGCCGGAGACATTCAAAATATACATATTTTTATTGATTTCCTTCGTGAGATGAGGGTCCGGGAGGAACTGCGCGGAACTGCAAGGGGTGAGCTAGAGAAACTTGAATCTTTTTCGAATGTGGGGTCGGGGTCGGATGGGAGCGAGGATTTGGGCTCTAAGACAGAGGAGAATAATTAATTGGTTGGTTCTGAAGATTTTCGATAGTTTTTTTTTCTCTCTTCTGGAACCGCAGCGCAAGTTTCGGAAATTGCTGGAATTGGAAACCTTGCGGCCGCCGGAGGAAGATTAATGCGTACCCAAGCCAGGTGACATTTGTGGTTGGGACTCAAATATCGTTTGATTAATCGATGATAGAGTTTTGTTCACAGTCATTGCTTCACTCTTTGTGAAGGCGACTTTCTGAGCAAAATGGTATTAAACAATAATGATAAGTTATCAATGTTGACTCAATAACATAACAATCTTTACTTCTTGTGAAAAACATTGTGAAATCATTAATTTTTCTTCCATTTCTGACAAAACGTTCCCTGTGGAACGAAGCTTGTTTCTCAGCTCGGCCGATCTATGAGCATTTATGCAGTTTTATACAAATACTGTATGCCTGTGGACGTCAGGGAAATTTCTATTAGGACAATCCCAGACCTGTTAAAAACTCACATCAAGTGCGTTGTCCCTCCACAAGCTTCATCAGCATCTTCTCTTGGTAACGGCCCTGGGAACATCTTCAAAAAAGTCAGAAACTCAGGAATTCTTCCAAAAAGACATTCAAGAATTCTTTCAGGAGTTACTGTAGATCTTAATTGAAGAGTCTCTTCGTTAGCTGAAGTAGGAGTTCACATAGGTTCTGCTTCAGCAGTATTTGTACTTACTCAAATTCTACCAAATATTCCTTCTAGATATGTTTTCAAAACTTCTTCAGAACATCTTTCTTGAATTCATAAAGGAGTTTCTCCGGAAATACCTTCAAATGATCCTGCAGGAATTCTTCAGAGATTTTCCTCAAAAGTTCCTCCTGGAGCTCCTCCAATAGCTCCACCGGGAGTTCTTCGGGCATGTCCCCCAGGGGTTTTTCAAGAAATCCTTTCAGGAGTATCCCCAAGAATTTCTCCTGGATTTCACCCCGGAATCCACCCAGGAGTGCCTTCCCAAGTAACATAATTTTCAGTTAAATAAACTTAGGGGTTCTTAGAACCATCTGTAATTCATCCGGGAATTCCTTCAGAAGGACCTTCTGAGATCCCTCAATTGAATCAAGCGCTCCTCTGGTAATACTTTCAGAATTTGCTCCAAACATCCTTCTAGAGTTTGCTCTAAGGATCCTTCAAGAAATCCTCTAGAAGTACCCTAATATGTGAGAATTTCTGGGGGATCTCCAGGATAAATTCCTAGAAAAACTTCGGGATAAATTCTCTCGTATGCTTCACGAGAGAGTGGGAGGAATTCGATGAAGAAATCATCGAATGATACGATGAAGCAATCATCGACGAAAAAGAATAAAGAAGAAACTTTAGCAGGAATTCTTTGAGGAAACCAACATGAAGGAATTTCTAGATGACCTGCTGAACGAAATTTCTAGAAGAGCTTGAAGAATCCTCATGCATTGGAGGAGTTCTTGACTATACTCTAGAAGAAGCTTCTTCAAAGAATTCTTAAACGAACTCCCAGAGAAATACATAGACGAACTGTAGACAGTTTTCCAGACGAACTCCTGGAGGAATTCATAGAGAAACTCCCGGAGGAACTCTTAGAAATAATCATGGAAGGATTTCTATGAGAGTTCCTGGACAAATTCCTAGAGGTACTCCCTGAGGAATTCGTAGAAGATTTCTCAGAAGAGTTCCTAGAGGTACTCCCAAAGGAATTCGTAGAGAAACTCCCGGAGGAATTTCTAGAAATATTTACGGAATAATTTCTAGGAAAACTCCTGGAGGAACTTTTAGAGGAACTTTTGAAGATATTCCTTGCAAAACTTATGAAGAAATTCCTAGAGGAGTTCTCACACGATTTTCTGGAGTAATTCCCAGAGAAAATCCCCGGAGCAGAAATTTCTAGAGGTACTCCTGAAGAAATTCGTGGAGAAACTCCCGAAGGAACTCCTAGAAATATTTACGGAAGGATTTCTATGAGAATTCCTGGAGGAATTCTTAGAGGTTTTCCCGGAAGAATTCATAGAGAATTTCCCAGAGGAACTCACCGAGGAATTCCTAGAGATACTCGCAGAGGAATTGGTAGAGAAACTCCCGGTGAACCTGCTAGAAATATTTACGGAAGGACTTTTAAGAGAATTCTCGGTGGGACTCCTAGTAATACTTCCGGAAAAAATCGTAGAATTTCCCAGAGGAACGCACTGAGGCATTCTCAAAGGTACTCTCAGAGGAATTAGTAGAGAAACTCCCGGATTTGCGGAGAAATTTCTAGAGGGATTCCCGGAAGAATTCGTGGATAATTTCCCTCAGGAACTCACGGAGGAATTTTTAGAGGAGTTCGTAGAGAAACTCCCGGCGGAATTCCTAGCAGTATTTGCAGAAGGATTACTAGGAGAACACTCGGAGAAACTTTTGAAGCAAGTCCTAGAGGAATCCAATGTTACTTTTGAAGGAATTTATAGAGAAGCTGCCGTATCACTTCTGAGAGGAACTCCAGGAGGAACATCATAAAGTTTTCCAGAGGAAGCTTTTGCAGAAATTCCAGGAGGAAACTTTGGAATAATTCCAGAAGTTACTCCTGTTCATATTTTTTCGAGGGACTTATAAAAAATCCTGAACGAACTTTTATAAGAATTCTTGGAGAAACTCTCGAGGAAACTCATGAAGGAATACCTAAAGGAATTTCAGCAGAAATTCATGGATGAACTCTCCCAAAAAAGAATTCCAAGAAAAACTGCTGGAGGACTTTCCAGAGGTACTTCTGAAGGAATATCTTTAGCGCAACTTTCGGAGGCTTTCGGAGTAATTGCTGGTGGAAATTACGAAGGAATTTCTACAGAACTTACCAGATCAATTTCGAGAGGAAGTCCAGAAGGTACATCAGAAGGTATTCCAGAAGAAACTGCTGCGGGAATTCCATGAGGAGACTTTTAAATAATTCCAGAAGCAAGGAACTTTTCGGAGGGTTTTTCTTAAAAATTCTGGACGAACTTTCGAACGAATTCTTGGAGCAACTTCAGAAGAAACTGTTAAATTAAAAAGGATAAAGGATTTTCTGGAAGAGTTCATAAAAGAGCTCCCCGATAAATAAGAGCATCTGGAGAAATTTATAGAGGAGCTGTGGAATGATTTCGCAGAAAAAAATCCGAAGGAATTTCAAGTGGAACTTCCGGAGGGATTGAAATAGGAACTCTCGGAGGAATTTGTAGAAGAAAAATGCCCTAATAACTCAAGGAGAGAACTTCCGGAGGATTGCATTACCGGAGAAAATATGAAAGGGGCTACTGAAAGAATTCGTAGGTTTGAATTCGGGAGAATTCGTATAAATATTCGATATTTCTAGGGGATCTCCCGGAAGAACTCTTAAGGTCCCAATACACATGCCAAATATTTGGCCAAACAGGCTCGACAAATGACCAACACTATGTGAATCATGGCAGCTTTGGATATGTCGGACTACAATGACAAATATATTTGCTCATCTAATGGACCCGTAAGAGACACGCCCAGAGGAATTCCCAATGGATCTTGTGGAGGAATTCCTAGGAAAACTTCTATAGGACTTTCCAGTACTACTTCCGAAGAAATTTGCAGAGTAGCTTCCGAAGTAATTCCTGAAGGAGCTACAGGATGAATTTCTACAGGAACTACCGTGGGATCAATTCCGAGAGGAATTCCAGAAGGAACACCAGATGGTATTCCAGCGGAAAGCTTAATACAAAATTTTAGGAAGGACTTAAAATCCTGTACAAGCTTTGAAATGAAGTCTTGATGAAATTCCCAAAGAAACTCATGAAGAATACCCAAAGGATTTTCTGTAGGAATTAATAAATGAACTCTGCAAAAAATAAAAAAAAAACTTCTGAAGGTATCCAGGGAGGTACTGTCGAAAGATTTCCCAGAAGAAATCCCGGAGGAATTCTGAGGGCAACTCCCGCAGGATTTCTTGCAGGAACTCCCGGAGGAATTCGTAGATAATTTCTCGGAAGATAACCTATAATAACTCAGGGGGGTTTCCTAGGGGAGCTGTTGGAGGAAATTCTAAAGAAACTTCCGGAGGATGTCATAGCATAATTTCCGGAGGAACTTCTAGAAGAGATACCGAAAGATATCGACTTCCCGGAAGAATACAAATATGCGCAAAGGGATTTCAAGGGGAACTACCAAAGGAATTCTTCGAGAAACGTCCAGAAGAATTCCTAATGGAACTTCTGGAGGAATTCTTAAAGAAATTTCCGGAGGACTGCCTAGAGGAACTTTCGAAGGAATTTCTAGAGAAGCTTGTGGAGTTATTCCTGGAGGAGCAACCAATGGAATTTCTGCAGAACCTATCGGATCATTTCCGAGAGGAACTCCAGGAGGAACATCAAAAGGTACTCCTGATGGAACTTCTGCAGAATTTCCAAGAGGAGACTTTGAAACAATTCCAACGTTTTGTAAAGACTTATGAAAACTCTTGTACGAACTTTTGGAAGAATTCTTAGAGAAACTCTAGAAGAGGCTCCTAGAGGAATTCTTAAATAAACTGCAGGAAGAATTTTTAGAGGATCGCCCGGAGGATTTCCTTAAGAAGGTGACGGACAGTCTGTCGATTTTTTAGAAGAACTCCCGAAGGAAATTCTGGAAAAAATCCTTGAGGAACTCCTGGAAAAATTCTGGCAAAAGATATCGTAGAAGAACTCCCTGAATAATTTCTGGAAAAACTCCAGGATAAATTCTTAGAGAAATTCCTGGAGTAGAATTCCTTGTAAAACTGTTAAAAAGAAATTCGGAAGAAACTCCCGGAGAATTCTTTGACGAGCTACAAAAGAAAGAAAATACTTAATCATATCTATGCCAGCATCTATTGAAGGGCTTCTTGTAGAACTCCTGAAGAGAACTCTTTGAGGAACTCCTGAAGTAGAATTCCTCAGAAAAAAAACCCAAAGTAGAATTCTTTGAGGAATTTATTCTGTGAGCCGAATTCCAGAAGAAGTCGAGGACGCGTATTCTTTAAGATCACGAAACACGATTTATCAAGAACTGGAGGAGCATAATTCTTAGAGAAACTTGTAAGACATAGTTCCCAGATGATTTTTTGAAACAAAGACGTTCCTAGAGAAAATGTTGTAAAATAATTTCTTGACAAACTCTTGGAAGAGAATTCTATGAGGGACTACAGTAGAAGTATTCCTGGACACATTCTTGAAGCATTAAAAAAAACCCGAAGAAGAATATCCTCACATTTGTTTTCTGGTTTTCTATTTTCTAGAGAAGCAATTTCCAGAGGAGCAACGGGAAAATCCCAAGGAGGAATTCATAGAGAAATCCCCGGAGTGGAGTGCCTAGAAGAACTCTTGGAAAATAATTCAAAGAGAAACTTCCGATTCCCAGACGAAGTTCCGAATGAGTATTCCTTTAGATTCTGAGACATAATTGATCGAAAACTGTGATAGCGTAATAGCAAGGGAAATTTTTCAAGAAATAGATGTCAGAAGGCTTTTTTTTTGGATAAGAAGTTCCTATGGAAAATTTTGAGAAATTCTTGAAAGAGAATTCTATGAGGGACTCCAGTAGAAGTATTGCTGGACAAACTCTTGAAGCATTGCCAAATTAAACTCCTGAAGTAGAATTCCTCACGTTTGTTTCTAGCATCAAGAAGGGCTTCCTATAGATCTCTTGAAGAAAACCCTCTGAGAAAGTCCTGAAGTAGATTTCCCAGAGAAATTCCCGAAGTAAAATTCACTGAAAAACTTCTGTGAAACGATTCCATTTCACAGAAACCGTTTTCAAACGAAGTTCCGGTAAAATGGGATCAGGAAAACTGATAGACAATTTCCACTAGAAAAAATTAAGAGACACCTTCATCATAATTCGTAATTCCAAGGGAAACATCTAGGAAAAAGTTTCGAGAGGAATTTTTGAAAAAATTTCAAAGACACTAAAATAACATTTTATTGTTAAAAAGACTAGAAGACATTCTAACAACCATCATAAAACCAAAATAAAAGGTATTAGATTTTATGACGGTTCAGAATACCACTACAAGACAAATTGGTCAACAATATGTTAATTGGATCAATAAGTAAAGTTCCCTCACGTTTTTATCTATCACTATTCCAATGCCTACAGGCATACTGAATCTCTGAAGGATTTTCGAAGCAACTGCTGGATAACGTCCTAAACAAATTGTAATTGCTCCTAACGCACAAGTGACCATATAGCCGAAACGACAAAAGCGTGGGTACCATGGCGAAGGTACGGGTTCAACTCTTGGTTGGTCCAAAAACAAAACTAACAAGCAACAGTTTTAGTTTCATCTTATCCAATGACCCTGATCCATAGTAATTAATCGATTTGATGATCATTTAGTCTTGGGGAGAACTGTGACGAAACCTGAATGACTTTATTTCGGTTTTATGATGATTCTAAAGCTGTCTTTGAATCTTTTTGGCTTAGGATGTCAGCCACAAATAATAAGTACCCAAGTAACATTCTTCTTCGTCTTCTTCTCCTTCTTCACGGCTCTACGTCCCCACTGGAACTTGGCCTGGCTCGCTTCAACTTAGTGTTCTTTGAGCACTTCCATATTTATCAATTATTTGCCTGCCATTGCATGAATTTGTACATCGTGAGGCAAGTACAATGATACTCTATACCCAGGGCATCGAGAAAATTTTCCCGACCGGAACAGGAATCGAACCGGACGTCTCCGGATTGGCGATCCATAGCCTTAACCACTAGGCTAACTGGACACCCAAGTAACATTCTGACAGCCAATTGGTTTTGTAGAGGTTTTGAGAGCCGTCATAAAACCTTTTATTTTTTAATTTGGTTTTATTATGGTTCTCAGTACCTCTTCTAGTTTATTTGGTCTTCCTAATGCATCACGTTGGAAACAGCTTGTTGACGTAGTGTACAGTTCGAATCAAAAATGATTCACAGGGAGGGTTAACTAAATAATGTTACTTGGGTGTGGCTCCTGAAACGCTGCACCCTAGATTGTTGAAGTTGAAAAATGATTTCGTCCACACAGACACAATGTAAACTTGACTTCATAATGATTCACAATGCATAATAAACTGTAAGGTAAAACATTCGCACATTGGTCTTGTTTCAAAGCGATAATGACCTCGCTTGTTGGATCTTATTTCCTATCGACCATCTCACAATCCATCAGTCATTTCTAAAAAAGTTACCACAAAAAAAAAACGCTATTATGCTGGAAATCAACCAAATCGAAATACGAAGAAAACCAGTGATAAATAAAGCGTAGACAGACCGGACAGTGCGAACTAGCCGCAAAATTCTTGTGGTAAAGAACGAACTCGCAAAGCTAGACAGGAAATAATTGAGGAAAAAATGTTCATTTGTCGGCTTGGGTCTTTTGTGGAAGGATTTGCGGGCGCGTCTTGACAGTTGTTCTCTTCTTCTTCTTCTTCTCCTTTGCGGCACTTGTCGCGCAGAAGTCATTTTCAGTTGTTCGTCTTTTGCAGTAAATTCAAAAAACGGCCGTCTTTCCTACCAGCTCAACCACAGCAGCGCAATTATCAGCCAATCGAACAATTTGTACGCATGAAGTTTTCTTATTATCGGCTCCCGGCTCGGTTGTTGGCTTGACTGGTTTGAGGTTTTTTTTTGCTTCACATGTGAATAGACATTGCTAGGGTGATTGTGGCTGTGGACATTTGTTTTCTGGATTCGAGCCACTTCTAGAATTACTCCACATTCATTAATGTGATATTGGGATCTTGTAAAATATTATAAAAATAATTGTATGGAACGAGCTCACCAATAATTTAAAGTTGGGAGAAAACGATTAACGCAACGCATTTTTGTCACTGATTTTGTGTCTCTTCTGCGAAAATTCTCTCAATTGGTTTTCAGCATTGTCATAAATTTCCGTAGGACTTCTGCATAAGTAACTAATTGGTGAGCCCGTTCTATGCAATTATTATAGTAAAATTTGACATGAAATCCTGTCGGTGTGACGAAATATGCCACCCCTACCCTATCTGCAGTGATTCTTCAACTTCAGCCTAAGCAGGTTGGTCCGGTAGTTAGTCAGTCGATCAGTCACCGTTCATGGTGCGGTACGGTGGGTGGGGTAAGCAAGAAAAGCATAAGCACACTGACTGTGCCGACATCGGCTGACGAACTGACTGACTGACTGACTGACTAGGCAATTGGTTTGTGCTGCCTAATGAGAGTTTGAAAAATTATAATAATTGGTGAATTACAGAGCTGTATCCGCTCGCAAATCGATGATGATGATGATGGTGATGGTACTGAAGACGTATTGGAGCGGCGCGGGAAGCAAAACAGAGCGCGAGAAAGATGAGCATTGTTTGGATTGTTGGAACTTTGGAATAGTAGTTACTGAACAAGGTGGAAGAAGTCTTTTCTGGCTGGGCTTCTGTGTGCGTGCGTGGATGATGCTGAGGGGAGCCTAGTTGTGGTCAAATAATTGGAAGCCGTGTAATTTAAGTTTCTATTGTTGAGGATTTTTTTTTCATTCGTGCTGGCATATAGTTGAGAGAAAACTTTGAAACTATTTTGGCGGTAGAAACGTCTTCGAGTGTACCTAGTGCTGGATAAGAAGGGCGAAAGAAAAAAGATTTGGCTGCAGAGATATGCGGGATGTTCACCACTTGGTGAAAAAAGTAGGAGACAATGGAAGCCAATTTGGAACTCAAGCAGAGCGTGAATGAGTGATGCTAGTTTTGTGGAAGCCTAAATGCGAGGTCACCTGGATGATAAATGGTTCGAACTTCAACTTGCCTTCCGTCATAGCTTCTGCTAGTTTATCGTTGTGGATTGATAGTTTGGTACATACCTGAAACGAGAAAAGAGGGAACAAATGTTTAGAACGCAAAGAGAAACACAAGACGTAAATTTAACTAGGTATATTTATAAAATTGCGTTAATCAAACAGCCTATACTCTAACTTCAATATTCAATATGGCGACTGCATCATAGCTTTACTAAACATAGACTGACTGTTGTACATGTCAATGGTTGCTCCTTTGTGATTGATGTGAACTGGTATGAATTGAATAAGGGGCAGGGACACATCACTTATTCTCAAATTGCAATTTAAGCACCTCATACATTTTGGATCAATGCTGGCGCCGATCAAGTTCTTTAAAGCAGTTGGGAAGGAAATGGAATGTTAGAATATGATGGTTGTTGCTTTTAGAGACCGAGAGCACTCTACGTCCCCACAACCAGTGCGGATGGGGTGTTTGTTAGTAGAGTACATATACATATTCAACTCATAGCCATCGCTAGAACGGAAACGAGTTGAATAATACGTATCCCTTCCTTCCAACTTTCGTAGTACAATGTCATTCTATCAGATAACGCCTTCAAGGTATGCAATCAAGCGGACAGTGTCGTTTCTCCTTCAGAGTAATCTACACACTAAATCTTTCACCTTACGCCTGGCATCCACGCACCAATACATTGCAATGTGTGAACACTATGCCAACCATATCTCAAAAACACTCCGACATCCGCATGACTTTGTGCAGACGCAGAAGTATATTCGGTCTGTTGTGAATACAAACGATTGCAATTATCACTTCCTTGCGCCATTGTCGTCTAAAAATAGAAGATCACCAACATTCACACACTGAAGATGCCTACTAGTCCCCTGCTAGTCGACACGCTTCAGCAAAGAAGAGTGAAAATGTATGAAATGTAGTGAATATACGACCCCTGGTTCAAACTATACAATGTGGGTCTATTTGGTAAGGGGAAAATTTCAGTTATACCATATTAGGTAAATAATTGAAGCTCCTGGTATGTCATGTCCATTACATACAGTTTGTTTTGCAAAAATTAAATGAAATGTTATACAACTCAACCAAATCAAACCGATTATTTTTTTCTGTGAAGGTACAACATTTCACACACTAGGACTGATGATTTTGGTAGTCATTCATACAAGCGACCAAGTTGCTTGGCCTACTTCAGTCCAGTCGACCATGTCTAACTCAATCAATCATACCCTTCAGGGCCCCTGGTTTGTTGATGTAATTATTTCATCTTCATCCAATTTCGGACAAAACTGCACAGCTAGAGAAGAGTCAGACGTACCGACAGCATGCTTTCGCTAGTTTGGACGAGTTAACTTGGAATGTTTGCGCTAATTACCTACCGTGCCGCCCGTCGGTTGCTTGCTCGCTTACTCACTCAACATGCGGTTTCTATAGACAAACATGCGTACAAGCCAAGTTGGTTGGCTCTGTTTCTGAAAGCCATTCTCCTAATGTTTTCCTTCAGTGTCGGTTTTACCGACCGACCGGAGCTCCGTAAGGTAAGCGGATAGATTCCTGCTGTTCGGCTAAGGAGTTTATCTAATCAACAACTTACAACGAAGAGACGACGACGGCGACGGATGCTTATGCTTAACTCGTGTGAGTTGTTCAGTGGGAGTAGTTGTTGTTGTTGAGGTTTAGCTTGTACTAAGCGGGGAACATGGCTGGCAATTAAGATGCCGAACGCGTTACATATAATGAGCATTTCAACACCTCGACGTATTCGGAAGATGAGCGGCTTCTACACCACCAGCAAACAGCAGCACCAACAACGCCACAGATGCGACAACAACGGTAGCAGCAGTGGGGGTCTTTTACAGTGTTATTAGTTGAGTTTCCCATCTATGTTGAAGATTGAGACATAGTAGTCGTAATCATGTACGGATATCGCGTTTTGAAGACCGTAGACAACCAATTTACATCTATAATTATGTTTATGACCGTATTATACGTTATTTTATGCGTGAAAGTATGAAAGTGACATCACATAAGAAGCAGCAAAAGTGTTTCATGTGTACAAAAGTGCAAGCCATATACGTGCATTGATGGGGCAATAATAACGTTATACGACTTGAAGCGTTATCTTATACTATTTAAAGTGTATATTATTGTAGAATCTTATGCGACTTAATAATATTAAAAAAGAAAACTTTGCCTAAACGTTCAACTAATGACTTTTGGATTGATCAGCCGTTATTTACACTTAGTGGTGATGCACGTCTCATGAGACAAGCTCACAAATAATCATAACATTTTAACCACAGACAAACAGACGTAGCACTCTTCAAAACGGCTTGGCACATGCATTTAATGATCATTTCAAATTTCATTTGATTTCCGCGATCATTCCACCAGAGGCGCTAGAGTTTGATCGTGTTGACGTTTGCAAGTGTACACGTTGCTGAATTATGCAAACGAAAATTACAGGCGATTTGTGTAGTAGTGTGCGTCAAATCGAAATTGATCATGGCTGATAGTGTCTCGCGCGTTTATAGCAACAGGTGGCATTGTGCTCATGAAAAAGACACCGGGCAAACGTTGTTGATGAATTTCCTCTAAGAGTTACCTCTGTTTGTCTGTGTTCTAACTCTCCTTAGTGTTTATTGAAATGCGCTCAGTTTTCCTGTGCTGCACACTGGAGGAACCGGGTTGGTCAAAAAGTTTGAACACGATTAAACAGCTTTATGGTCGGTTTTGCAAGTGGGATGGGTACAAAGAGTTTCCATAGGGTAGAAATTTATACTTTGTCATATGCGCTAATTTTCGTCATATCAGGTGGAAAATACCAAATAATTGCATATTACTTACCTTTGCCAATGAATTATTACATGGAAGCAAAAATGAGCAGCCTGTGTTAATCGAAAAATTTAGAAAAATTTTAACTACTTGGGCATCAGCGTCAATTCCCGGCACCTCACAGCAAAACAAATCAAAACATCACTCGCCGCATATTTTCCAAACGCACTTTCTTGAGTAATCATTTCCCGCAACATTTCCGCAACGGGATCCACAGTCAATGAGCTACACGTTCACTCTGAAGCCGCACAAGTGCTCAAACAACTATTACACGCAGACGAGTGCACTTCGTCAGCACAAAGATGGATGCCGAAGTGATTACCCACTTGATTTTGCTGGAAGTTTGCCACTGGTGCCGGGAATTGGCGCTGAACTAGGTGCAGTAAACTTCAAATCAAATTTCCGGCAGAAAATTTTCACAACAATCATGATTAACAACAAGTTCGCGCAATAAGGTATTTGATTCAGATGGCAGAAGTGGACCAAAACGGTCGTTTCGTTGTAAATTTAGGTAACGCACAATTTCGTTTACCTGTAGTGCCAGGAATGGGGTCAAAAACCCTATCAAATGCCATTTTCGAAGGTCGTCGTTGACATTTACTAAAAATATTGGAGATTGAGCGGGTTTTGCCGTGACATAGAATGTAGAACTGGTCTAGCTAAACGAGCTTTTTATATAACGTATTCTTGAGTTTAGCTTCCGAAATGAGCTGTGGGTAATATAGGAGCATTCACTTTACGTGGGTGGTCGATTGTTTGCTTTTCGCGTGAAGCGAACAACATCACTGAACGGCATGCTTCAACTTCAAAAGGTCATATTACTTATCAAAATAAATCCTGACCCAACGATACCTTCCCTAGTAACAATCACTGCTTCCTGCAGCCTTTGGTGGAGACGTGCGGTAAACGCCAACTTTCACATTATAGAGGTTGCTATTAACACTCCTTCCCTCTTCCAACCTGACTGCAAGGACGTGGCCGGCGCCGTTATTGCACTGTTAAAGAGAGCCTCTGAAGTGTGCACAGTGAGAATGTTGACCACTCCCAGTCAATTATTCAGTTGATTCATTGTGCAACTGGCATTGGTTCGGGTCAATTACGGAGTAGCAACCATAGATATGTGCACTGTGCAGTCAGTCTAAGCTAAGCTAAGCGAAATGAGCTGTGGGTAATTGAATCTAGATATGTCCAAATGGCCTTTTCAGCACTGCAAAGGGGGTACCAGAAGGCCTCAGGGAAATTTTAGAAAACCTTAGAGGGTACCAGAGGGTCTCAGGAGATTGCAGTAGGTCTTTGTGGTGTTTCAGGGGGTTTTAGGGGCATTCCAGGAGGTCCCAGGGATGTTTTAATGAATCTCAGAGGTGTTCCAATAGGTCAGGGGTGTATCATGACCTCCGGGGTGTTTCAGGGGATACCAGGGAGCTTTTGGAGGATTCCAGGAGGCTTCCAGGGGGTCTCAGGTCGCTTCAGGGGTTCTAAAGGGCGTTCCAGAGGATTTCCGGGTCGTTTTAGGTGTTCTCAGGTATATTTCATGTATGTAGTAACAGGAGATCCCAGGTGCGTTTCAGGTTGTCTGTATGGCATTTCAAGTAGTCCCAAGGATTTTCAGGAGAGTTCTAAAGCGTTTCAGTGGCGTTTCAGCAGGCCTGAGATGGTTTCAGGGCGCTTCAGGGAGTTTTCAGATACGGCTTTGGAGCTCTCTCTCGCCCCTTGAACCCTTTGAAACGCCTCTGAACAAAATTTATTCGCTCAAAAACAAATCTCAACCTGAAGCGCACCTTAAACTTCTTGGAACCATCTTAAGACCTCCCACCAGGAGCCCACCAAAATACCCCTGAAACCTCCTCCTTCTGACGCTTCCTGAAACCCAAGGAAACCCCTTTTGCCTCATCTATCCCTTCCCTTAGTCTCCTATTAGTGATTTCGGATCCGTTTTTTACCACTGTGAATCATTTTGAAACTTCCTACTTCTAAATCTTCCTACAGAGATCTGACCCACCCTTTTGAACCCCCTATCGAGATTTCGTTAACAAATTACAAATTATGGACTGCAACTTGCACGTTCAACTCATTCTACTGTGCCGTTGTTGTTGGTGGCAACTTGATAGGTAAATATTTATCTATCTACTCCAACCGATTCCAGGCAAAAGCAAACGGTTCAAGTGGTTCAGCTTATTTGGTCGAGTGAGACTCAAGTGGCTGGAAAATATTCACGCTACTGCCTGCTGTTGCTGCTGTCGAAAGTCGAAAGTCGAAACCCGAGGCGCCGTAAATTCCTCAACTCTGATTAATTTAGGGTAAGACGCAAGAATGCTCCGTAGACGATGAGAGGGCCCAATTATGTTGTATCTATGCGTTCGTAAGTAGCCGTTCTTCGTGTAAGCCACACAGGAACCGCTCGCTGTGCAGACTTTGGTAGAGTCAGAGACGTCGACGTCTCCATTTTCCAACAGAAGACGGCTGGCTGTGCGTGGGTGAAACCCCGAGAAGGAGTAACGAAAAACGAATATTTATGAAAACATCCAACCGAACAGCGGGGATTCCGTCGTCGTCAAGTTGGACAAAAAAATCACAACTTAGATAAGAACACTTTCCGGGATGAGCTACCTTCTTATGCTGGGCCTCAACTCAACTTCGGGTTGAAGCCGTCATATAGGACTTGGTTTCATCGCAGTCATATTTTGTTCGTTGGGACTCTGTTTCTCATCGGGGTGTATTGTTCTAGAGAGCTGGCGACGTCATCCCGGTTTCACGCTGTGCACTTAGGACGACGACAAAAAGTATCATGTTCTTTCAAATAGGTAAAGAATGGAAAAGGAATGGCTCAACGACGGACTGTGTACTGGATATGTGTGGTTCATAAACCGAGTGGATGTGTCATACACGCACACTGCTGCTGGAGGCGGCTAGCTCTTTATCAAACTTCAACATCAACTTCATCCTGGCGGTGGAGCTATAGCATAAGTACCGAAGCCTTGAGCAGTGGAGTGCGGATTTGAGTTTGACTTTTGAACTCCGGCCATCCGTCGTCGGTCGCGTCGACGTTAGGGCAAATAATGGCTTCGGAATGAATGCCACGTTGTTGGAAAAGCAACTTCCGCACGTTCGTAATAATGGGATATGTCACACGGTGCGGCAAACAACAACAGGATGAGGAAAAAACCCGGTGTCGAAAGGATGCGAAACTAGCGGTAATTATTATTCTGCACTTGGCACGCACACGCTCGGCACCAGAAGTCAGCTATCTGCGGAAATGCTTTGGCGATGAAGGGTTTAATTACGTTTTGGAACAGGGAGGGGATTGCTTTACGGGTGAATGAAGATCATATTTCGCTTGAGAATGACTTTTTTTTTTGTGCAAAATTTTAATGTAGATTGAAGCAATGCTAGTTAATGGGAACATTATGGTAGGCAAATGACCTGTGTGGTAAAATGCCATAGAGCATTATTGGCGAACAGTAGCAACATATCAACTTTTTTCTTGCTTGGTCACAGTGATGGTTGGGGATAATAACACTAGTTTACAAAATAAATCGAAAGTCGTGAACTTATATTAGCTACCAAAATTTTGGACGCAGAGTTACGTACTGATTTCGAGATCGTGCCTTAAAAAAATAAGTAGAGCAGTTTTGAAGATGTATCTGGAATTCGAGTTTTACAGTTTTTAAAAAAGTGAAACTTACTGAAATTCAAATATCTTGCTTTGCCGTCAAACATTTTTCAATCTTTTTGCATGAATAGGAAACTGAATACAATATTTTTAGATCAACTGAACACATTTTTACCATCAGATTGACGAAAGTCGAGATATTAGGGAGAATGTGGAACAATCTCATTATATATTAGCTAAATTACCAAAAAATATGAAGATTTGCATTTTTGTTTCAACGAGAAAAATCGTTTTAAATATATTTTTCAACGTACATTCTTTTTATCTATATTAACGAGATTTTTAGCCCTAGGCTAGTTCATCTCAGGACCCACGCTTTACATCCTTTCCGAAGGAACAACTCACGTTGTGTGAGTTTGTCGGGAATGGGATTCGATCCCAGGTCCTCGGCGTGACAGTCACACTAGGTCCGCTCCACTCAACGTACATTTAAAACATAATATGATCGCGAGTTATAGTATAAATTTCAGCCTAATCGGAGTATTGGTTACGGAGCAATATTGCTTAAAAATATAACAAAAATCGATTTCAAATCATTAGCCTTGTATGGAAAATCGGAAAAAAAAATTCCGCTCCACTTCAATTTTTGCTGAGGGTGACAGGTTCAATTCCCGGTTGGTCCAGGGTCTGTTCGTATTGGAAATTTAATTGACTTCCTTGGGCATAGGATATCTTCGTGCCTGTCACACGATATACATGTGCAAAATGGTCATCGGCAGACACGCTTTTTCGTTAAGCTATTGGCAATCTAAGCATATGGGCTGTATACGGAAAAGCAAAATATAAACAATTCAACGTTACACTGGACCCCTTTTTCATGGTAAAGTACTATAGGTACATAAACTGATATAAAAAGATTTTGCGGTAAAAATAAGACTAATATAAATTTTGATTTTCCTTAATGAACTGGAGTATTAGAGAAGCCTAAGGGGAAGGTTTTTAGGGGTGTTTTGAGGGAGTTCCAAGAGAATTTTAAAAATGCCTTAGGCTTAGGGAGTTAAAGAGAGTTCAAGGTGCGCATCATGGGCATAACGGGAGGATTCTGATATACTTTAGAGGGGTACAAATGCATTCAAAAGGGCTTAACGCTTCTGTTGCATTAACCCTAAAAGGGATACATGGGGTCCATTGGACCCCAGGCGCCTTTCAGAGCTCGTCTTTGATGGAACACACTCAGCGAGGTAACTAAACTGAGGCCATGAAGGTATCCCTTTTAGGGTTAAGGTCATTTTTAACCCAAACCGTACACGAAGCGAGTGAGCTGTTCAGAATGTGATACATTAAAAATGGTTAAGGGCGTTTTATAGGAATTCAGGGAACTCCAGGGCTGTACACCAAACTCCATGAGACGCCATAGACCTCCACTGAAATGATCAGAAATCTTCTAAGACACTCTGGAACCATCACCTGAAACTTTCTGAGACATTTTAAAACACCCCTGAAACTGCTTGAACGCTCCTATTATAATCCCTTTTCAATTATCTGAACTTCTAAAAACACATGATCCTGAATACCCCTGAAATCACTCATAATGACGCAGCAAACCCCCCGAAACGCCCTTAAAACCTTCTAAAACCTCCTAAAACTCCTGAATCGCCCCTGAATATGCCCTGACTGCACCTGCCCGTGAGATCTCATAAAACGACCTTGAACACCCTCTAAAACCCTCTAAGATGCCAGGGGGATTCCCCATAAAATGTCTCTGAATAGAGATGCCATAAATATGGTTTCATTTGTATGTTTTATGCAGATTTTAGAGCATTCGTGCAGATTGTATTTTGATT
The DNA here is from genome assembly GCF_035046485.1 of Aedes albopictus. Taxonomy (NCBI): domain Eukaryota; kingdom Metazoa; phylum Arthropoda; class Insecta; order Diptera; family Culicidae; genus Aedes; species Aedes albopictus. Next base: position 111,671,321 of record NC_085137.1, read on the forward strand.
TGAATGAAGATTATTTTAGTTAGCAATTTTTTTTTTATGTGGGATACAGGTTGTTTACACCAAAACCTCTATTTTGGTAATGAGTCGGGACTGCCCTAGGGACTGCCCAAATATATTTTTTACCTAAATGGATTGGTTACCTAAATGGATTCAGTTGATTACCTAAATGGAGTACAAGGTTGCAAAGAAGTTTAGGAAGGGAGAGTTACTAAGAGATTTAAAGGAGGTCATGCGGAGTTTCAGATGGCTTTCAAGGAGTTTCAGAAGGGGAGGGGCTTCAGGGGCCAGACTGAAAAATTATTGAATATTCGGTCAAAGTCGGGTCAATTTTTATCGTATGTTGGGCCATTGTTGGATCAACATCGAACAACTGTTGGGTCTATGTTGGGTTTGTTGCCCAAAATAAAAACAGGTGAATGATAGGTTGATGTCGGGTTTGACGTCATCAATGCTGGACCTCATATCAATTGAATGATGGAAGAATCCCAGGTAACAATTTAATGCTGTATAAACGTTTATCCAACTTTTTTAAATCAGCCTTCATTTGAACAAAAGCTGAACACGAAGGTACAATCCTTTATTCGGCTCCTAAACATCTAATTTTGGTGATTTTATTTGACCTTTAGCTGATTTAAGGTTCTTTGAAAGGCTATTTTAAGGCCTAATATGCGCTTAATGAGTAATCAAATTTATCAGTTGTGTAAAAATAAAAATAAAAACACTTTTACCATTAGCTGCTTCTATTTCCAGAAGAGATGTTTCGGAATTTACAAATTATTCTGTTGAATAATTGGGAATTGAGCTCGGACCTCCCGACATATAGTCACACACCTTAGCACCTACACCACACACAATTGTATACGTACCCTCGAAAACAAGAGCATTACTTGTTGTGTGTGAATAGTCAAGAACATGAGTTGAACTAAGCCTGTATGAAGGCTGAAGAAGCGATGTGGACTTCACGAAAACATGCTTGGGTCAACTGTCAAAAAATATTTGATTAAAGGTTGAACAACAGATGAATAGTTCTGCATGTTAGTATTTGCTTTAAAGCTGGTTACGCAGATGAAGAATATTTTATTCAACTTGATATTCAGCCATCTGAAGCCATATTGCTGATTTATGACGTTGAACAAGTCATATTTTCTTTTTTTTTATTCCTGTTCGGGTCTGTCGCTGCGACCAGTTTTTGTATCTATTGTGACATTACCCGTATCCTTGCCCCGTAACGTGGGTAGATCACCTTATAATGGTGCGTTACGGTGTAAGATCTACCATAACAAATTCTGATCTTGAAATTTTTTAGCTTTCTTAATTTAAATGCAGGAAAATTCCAAGATCATAATTTGTTCTACTTTTTTTTGTATTATGTTTTTCATTGTTAATAAACCATTTGTTTCAGGTGGATTCAGGTAAGTTTTGTCTATGTATAGAGAGATTTATTTCCGAACATTATGTAACTGTTGTGAGCCTATCACCATTTAATACTATTTTCTATTTCAGATGTACAAGCGGGTTACCCTGCAGTCGGGACGCGAAACATCCTTCTTATTTTTTTTTAAGAGTCAAGATCGTCATATCATTCGGTGGCGGGTAGACCACGTTGTCCTCGTCGTTTTTCTTCGAGCCTTGTGTCGTAATGTCGCAGGTGTGGACGCGTTTTTTTTTTGTTTTTGCCTTTCTCGTACACTAAGTGTACTGAAAAGGCTATATGTTCACTCCAAAAACGACTTTTTGATAGAAAGCGCGGAGGGTCGAATCACATATACCAATCAACTCAGTTCGACGAATTGAGCAAATGTCTGTATGTGTGTAAGTATGTGTATGTGTGTATGTGTGTGTGTATGTGTGTATGTATGTCTGTGTACAAAAAAGGTCACATCACTTTTTTGAACTAAACCTCAACCGATTTTAATGACCGATGGTTCATTCGACGCGGAATGTGGTCCCATTGTTTCCTATTGAAAATGGTTCGGATCGGTCCAGCCGTTCCGGAGTTATGGCCATTTAGGTGTTCCGGACCGGTACCCCAGGAAGGGGCCAGATATGAAAACGCTACAAACCCATCCATGCGACACATCAAACTACGGCATTTTCGATAACTTGATGAACGGTAAGCAGAAAAATGGTCTCAGACCATATCTGAACCGGTAGTGTCCCGGAGCCGGTTCCGGGTGTCCCGCCGGAAGTGGCCAAACATAAAAGTGCACTAAACCCATGCATGCGGCATATCAAACCGCAGCTTTTTCGATACCCTGATGAGTAGTAAGAAGGAATACATTCTCAGACCATATCGGAACCGGTAGTATTCCGGAACCGGTTCCAGATGTCCCGCTGGAGGTGGCCAAGTATAAAAGTTAACCAAACCCATGCATGCGACATATCAAATAGTGGCTTTTTTGACATCCTGATGAAAGGTAAGCAGGAAAATATTCTCAGACCATATTTGAACCAGTTGTGTTCCGGAACCGGTTCCGGGTGTCCCGCCGAAAGTGGCCAAATATAAAATGGAACTAAAACCATGCATGTGACATATCAAACCGCGGCTTTTTCGATAACCTGATGAGCAGTATGCAGGAAAGCATTCTCAGAACATATCGGAACCAGTAGTGTTCCGAAACCGGTTCCAGATGTCCCGCTCCCGCCAGAGGTGGCCAAGTTTCAAAGTTAACCAAACCCATACATGCGTCATATCAAATAGTGGCTTTTTTGATATCCTGATGAACAGTCAACAGGAAAATATTCTCAGACCATATGTATCTGAACCGGCAGTGATCCGGAACCGGTTCCGGGTGTCCCGCCGGAAATGGCCAAACAAAAAAGTGAACCAAACCCATGCGACAAATCAAATCGCGGATTTTTAGGTATCTTGATTTGGCAAAAAAAAAGTTTCCGGCCATATTTGGAACAACCGGTAGTATTCCTCACCGATTAAGGGTGCCCCATCGGAAGTGGTTAAATGTAAAGGAGAACCAACCCCATAAATAGCTGTTTTGGTAACCTGATGAACGGTTAACAAGAGAAACAATCATAGACCACACTTTGGAAAACCAATACTGTGCCGAAACCGGTTCCAGGTGCTCCGCCGGAAGTGGTCAAATGTAGAACAAACCAAACGCATGCACACCGCGCATTAAATATCGGCTTTTTAGATGACGCGCAGAACGGTCAGCAAGAAAAGTCTCAGGCCACTTTAAGACTACCGATAGTGTACCGGAACCACTTTCGAGTGTCTCGCCGGAACTGGCGAAATGCACAAATAAGTGTTTGACAGTACATCAAATAGCAGCTTTTTTGAATACAGGATGATCGATTCGTAAGAACATAGCCTCAGACCATATTTTAGACAACCGGTAGTGTCCCGAAACCAGTTCTAGGTGTCCCACTGGAAGTGGTCAAATGTAAAAGTGATCTATACCCACCCATGCATGAGATAAATCAAATCGTGTTTTTTTTTTGGGTAACCTAATGAACGTTAGCAATGAAATAGTCTCAGACTATATTTGGGAGACCCGGTGTGCTCCGGAACCTGTTCCGGTACCGCATCGAAAGTAACCAAATGTACCATGCAACATATTACATCATGGCTTTTTGAATAACCCGAGGAACGGTTAACTAGAAAATATGCTCACACTATATTACAGACTACCGGTAGGGTTGCACAACCAGCGTTTGATGCTTCGCCGGAACTACGAAAGTAAATAACGGTCAATAAGATACAGCCCAAATGTTCAGAAAAAAAAATGTGATCTGTGATTGTGTAAAGAGTTATAGCTTAGCTTGTTAGTATCGTCTTGATATTGATCAGCCTCCAGTGTTAGTGAAGGTGCTCAACAAAGTGCTCAAGCAGTCAACTGAGAAGTCTGATATTTTTCGTTGAACATAATGTCGGACTATGTGCAATCAATAAGTTTTAAGTCAATTCAAAGATGTCTGATAAAATGCTTGCTTTTCTATAAAAATAATCGGATTCAGAAACACTTTGACTTATGTTACCGGAAAGATTGTAAGAACATGTTCGACGAGAAAGGCACTATCACCACTACCCGGGTAGAGGTGAATAACAAACCAATAACTAAAGAATGACATATTTTGTCATCATATCTAAATTTGCAATTCTTTAGTTCTTTATGAATAGCTCAGAATGACACATAAATTACAAAATATGCTATCATTGTAAAACTTATAATTGACGAGTTATTACTAAAAAGTATAATAACATAATAATAACAAATGTTGCTATCATACCTTCCTGTCACAATATCAAAACAATATCATAACTTACCATCATATTAAAATATGTTATTATTTTGACATTATTTTTGCTATTATTTTGCTATTACAATGGCAAAATCAGTTTTTGTTTAGTTGTTATGCCATAGAAATTCAGTTATTAATTTTGTTATTTTAACTCTTATTTCAAACAAACTAATAGCAAATTTTGCCATTCAAACATTCTATTTTAATGGTAAAATTTGCCCTTCATTTGCCATTTCGCTCTACCCGGGTAGGTGGATTAATTTGGGTTTTTTTTTTAAGAGAAATTGATTTTTTTTTTCGAATTGCCAAGCATGTTTTTTTACTCGTTTTACGCGATCTTGTTTTATTTTTTTTTTTTGATAAATCGAGATGCTTTTTGTTGTTGTGTAACGCGATTTTTTGTTTATTTTTTTTTCTTTTATTTTCTTATTTTTCGAGTCACCAATTTTTTTTTCCTTGCGTTTTAATCGGTTCCGAAACATACTTATTTAAAAAAAATATCTTTTGATTTTATTTTCTTCAACTCGTTTTACGTAATTTCTTTAAAATAAATTGAGATGTTATTTTTATCATTGTTTTCGCGTTTTTTTATGTAAATTGAGTTTTTTTTTTTCTTGGATCGCCAATTTTTTTTTTCACGCGTTTTAAACATTTATTGTTATGTTCCGATGACCCTGGAGGGATCGGTTCTGCTTGGGACTCTTACTGAGCAGAAACATAATTATTTAAACAATAAATAGAAAAAAATCTCTTTTGATTGCCGGTTTTCAAAAGATTAAATTTTAACCAACTAAACAACCAATGCCGTGGGTCCATCACCAGCTTTTCAGGCGAATCCTTGACCTACATAATACATCTCCCAACCACCCACTCCGTAGTACTTATGGGAGTGTCACTGAGTCGGAGGCCTCTTAAATAAGTACTACATCAACATTTCCTTCCCCTATCCCAAGTTACGGTAAAGATGGGCGTGGCCGGGAATAATGACATTTGTGCTTTTGGTATTCTTGCATAAGATTGGAGCGAAGTTAACTCCCCAGCCTTGCTCCGAAAAGCAATCCGAGCAAGACTAACAAAAGGTACATGAATGTTGTTAGTATCCAATCTACGAAGTATACCGTAACTACGCTAACGCTATTGTGACATTACCCGTATCCTTAATGTAGTGCATGTCGCATTACTCAATTGCCATTTGAGGGCATAAAAGTATCGATTTTGATACAGTTTTTGTTTTGCTTTCTTAGAAATTTGTTTCTTATAGAAAACAAAACAAGACCCGGGTTTTAACATTAGCAGCAATACCATTCCAATAATGGAACGTATGTTCAGTAATGAGGATTCTAGTATGTTCTTTGCGTACTAGCACTTTCCAGTCTTCGAAGAGTTAGTACATACATGGATTTGGATCCCTTACCCAATTTGATTTCCTTTGCATTGATTTTAGCCTCAGATGGTGAGGTTTTTAACTATATGCAAAGTAAAGTTGGTAAACTTAGTTTTATTCAAAGACTGGAAGTCATCACAACACCAGTAGCAAGGACTAAATACTATAATGCCTTTAATTACCAGAACACATATTCCAAAATTGAAAAATAGGACGACACTAGATTTCGGTTTGGTAGATCTTTCACCGCAATGCAACCCAAAAAGGCGATCTACCCACGCAACGGGCTCCGTTAAAGATCGAGCATATTTTAAACCCCCTCAACCATTCATCCCTCAGCACGAGTCACCGGAAACCTTGGATTGGGGTTACCTATTTGGTGGACTTTTACCCCCGGAACAGGTGGTCCGTAGTGCTATTCTAAGCCGGCAGCTACACGGGCATTGAACAAGCCATACTTCAGACCAATATTCAGCTGTCATTTTGTTTAACCACTGACACCATTAACAGCCACTGTTCAGCTAATACTCTCCCTGTTCAGCACTGTTCTCTGGGATGGTTGCTTATCTCAATTTCAGCTGGAAATGACGCTGGATACTGACAGTTTTCAGCACTGCATTGAAGGCGGGGGCGGCTTACGTGGCATATTTTAACATTGCATACACCCCCCCCCCCCCCCTACCCCCTTAACCTAAATGGATCCTACCTAAATAGAGGTTTGAGTGTATACGGATTGTGTACAGGAAACTGAAACTCCAAAAGAGTAGTGCAGATAAAACAAAAATAGAATAACTGGCCTAGTAGTGATTTCTCGTCAAATACGTATTCATGTTTTTCCCCTCAACCTAGGCCAAAGTGCTTTTTATAACAATAATATTTGATTTGTTTGTCTATCACCGATTGCAAGAGAGTTGGGGCAATATCAGGCTGGATTCATAGGTGAACGCGCTACAACGGAACAGATGATCGCCATCCGCCAGGTGTTGCAGAAATGCTGCGAATACAACGTGCCCACACATCATCAAATTGTTCATCGATTTCAAATCGACGTATGATAGGCATTCGATCGAGACCAGCTATGGCAAATCATGCACGAATACGGATTCCCGGATAAACTGATACGATTAATCAAGGCGACGATGGATGATGTGCGTAGTCCGAGTATCATGGACACTCTCGAGCCCCTTCGAATCTCGCAGAGGGTTTCGGCAAGGTGATGGTCTTTCGTGCTTGCAGTTCAACATTGCGTTAGAGGGTGTAATAAAGAAAGCGGAGATAAACAGGAAATCGAGTTTACTTTAGACTTTGCACAACTCTACGATCGAACTAAGTTCGCCGTCACACGAAGTTGACTATCTACAAAACGCTGATTAGACCGGTAGTCCTCTATGGGCACGAAGTATGGACTCTACGGCAGAGGACCAACGCACCCTTGGAGTTTTCGAACGGAAGGTATTGCCTATCATCTACGGCGGAGAGCAGATTGAATTTGGAGACTTAGAACTTGGAACGGGACTTGAAGAAGGCGGATGAACCACGAACTGTATCAGCTGCTGGGAGAACCAATCATCGTCCACACCGCGAAAATCGGGAGGCTACGCTGGGCGGGTCACGTCATCAGGATGTCGGATAGCAAAATGGTTCTCGAGAGTCATTCGGTCGGTACAAGAAGATGTGGTGCGCAGCGAGTTAGGTGGGTCGGTCAAGTGGAGGTCGAGCTGCGGACCCTTCGCAGAGTGCAGAACTGGAGACACGTAGCCATGGACCGAGCAGAATGGAGACGACTTCTATGTACAGCAGAGGTCACTCAGGTCTTAGTCTGGCCGGTAAGGTAAGTAAGGATAACCCTCATCGACATCGCTGTACCGCTAGACCATAATGTCCTATCAACGTTCTCCGGCAAAATAACGTACCACGACCACGACCAAGCGGAGGAGTTAAGGTGAAGTTATGACGAAGCCACACCCCGAATTTTCAAAAGCACAAATCTGAAGAACCGAACGTTGGTTTGCGTTGAAAAGTTGATCGATTGGTTATCCGCAGGTGGTGACCAATCGATCAACTTTTCAGCGCAAACGGACTTTCGGTTCTTCAGATTTGTGCTTTTGAAAATTCGGGGTGTGGCTTCGTCATAACTTCACCTTAAAGCAGATGTGCCACCTGGAGGACGTCCGTATGGATGCGATTGTCATCTCGGCAACCAGAATATTTATGGAATAATGACCGTTTGGATGGTAACTAGCAATTGCAGGCGCGTTTTCGGTCATCAGGTTGCTTATGAAACAGCGGTTTTAATTACAGCCGACGTTTCGAGCTTTCATTCACTCATCTTCAGGGCAAAATTAAAGGTTGATTTAAGGTTAAGTAGGTTTGAACATGGGCAATTTGAACGGTTGACAACATTACAACAGCTTTAACGTAGGCACATCTACACAGGTTAACACACTCATTAGGATATAAGCAAAATCGGCTACATAGTTGTGATCCCCTGTGACTGTGACCCCCTGAGATCCTTTGAGGCGCTGGTAAACACCTGGGAGAGAGAAACCGACACAAAAAATGTGTGTGTCAAGGCAAGCCGAGATTTCGCTGTCATGAGCTGTCAAAGCGAGCCTAAATTCAAAATAACGCGTTGCAACGAATTAAAGTAAAAAAGAAGGTACACTCAAACCTCCATTTAGGTAGGATCTATTTAGGTAAAATCTATTTAGGTCCCTCCATTTAGGTAACGTTACCTAAATGGAATTTGATCGTGTTCAAATCAGTTGGAGTAGGGTCTGGGACCATTTGGGCAGGAGCACCTATTTTGGGCACTTGCTGCTATAACTCAGTCAATTTTCAACCGATTGACTTGATTTTTGAGACACGATCAGCTAGGCACAGTATCTAGCCATGTACAAAAATTCAAGTCAATCAGTTTGAAATTGACTGAGTTTTAGCAGCAAGTGCCCAAAATAGGTGCTCCTGCCCAAATGGTCCCAGACCCTACTTAAGATTAGGTATAAGGTTCGATTACGGGAAAGAAGTAGTAAGTGGTATTAAGGGGATATGGGGGGAAGGGAGGGGGATGCAATGTTGAGATATGCACCTTAGCACCCCCCCTCTCCTCTTTCATGCAGTGTTGAAAAGTGTCAGTATCCAGCGTCATTTCCAGCTGAAATTGAGATAAGCAAATCCGACATCAACCTATCATTCACCTGTTTTTATTTAGGCCACCAAACCCAACATAGACCCAACAGTTGTTCGATGTTGGCCCAACAATGGCCCAACATACGATGAAAATTGACCGGACTTTGATCCGACATTCAATAATTTTTCTGTCTGGTGGAATTTTTCAGGGTTTTTCGTGTTTCGTGCCCAGCTAGTCATTTGAATGACAATTCTGATCTAAGACCCCTCCTAAACCCCCGAAAACGCCCCTGAAGCCCCTCCCCTCCTGAAACCCATCCCCTCCTGAAAGGGTTCGTTCAAATATAATAAATATTTCAAATATAAGGGGGGTGGGAGGGGGTCTATCGCTGTGTTACGCTTGATACAAAATTTCAAAATTTTCCATAAAACAATTGTTACGTGGGGGAGGGAGGGGGTCTGAAATTGTCAAATTTTGCGTTACGTAATATTTGAATGAACCTAAACACCTTGAAAGCCATCTGAAACTCCCTCCACATGACCCAAACATGACCTCCTTTAAATCTACTAGTAACTCTTCCTTCTTAAACTTCATTGCAACCTTGTACTCCATTTAGGTAATAAACTGAATCCATTTAGGTAATGAATCCATTTAGGTAAAAATTCTATTTAGGCAGTCCCGACTCGTTACCTAAATAGAGGTTTTGGTGTAACTGGAATTAATATTTTTTTCGAAATGAAAAATTCAAGCTCAATTCAGTTTTCTTCACATAGAAACATAAGAGAAACACATAAATTTGCATGTTGAGCAATTAAATGCAGTTTTGCGTTTCTTTCGAAGTGTTGAACAACAATTGAAAATATTTTTTTGTGAAACATTCACAACAACTTCAGCCTTTATTCAGGGTTTATCCGGAAAAGCGAAAGTTACACACATAACGAAAACTAACGATATGTATGAAAGCTGTCTTGATTGTTGTTTTCAGACTGCAATTTTCTTGAAGTTCGATGAAGTTTTGCTTTGTATTTCGTGTGTAGTATCAAGAACACCCAGGTAAACACTTGTCCCAATGATGCACCGAATTGAATCATCATGCGTCAGTTCGACCAGCCACTAGAACATCAATAAATAGCTATAGTGCTTCCTTGACTGTTAGTCCACTTATAGAGCTAAGCTGAGTGCTACTATGCGAATACATTTCAACACATAACCAAAATTGATGAGGGTGATCCCATAATTATCACTAAACGCGCTCTGCAGCTACCTAGGAAACGTAGCGCTCACCGCACAATCCATGTAGAATCGATTCCTCAATTAGATAAGACCAACTTTCAGCTGGTAACCTGTCAACATCAATCTTTCCTCATAATGCTCCCTTTTTAACCCCTTCCCCTCGGAATCTTCCAACCATCGAAATTCCCCTCCCAAGCCATCGCAACAATTTCTAAACGAGGCATAAAAATGAAAAATTACCACCGCAGCAGCATACATATAACGTACGAGCACATTTCGCGGTGGCGGCGGCAAGTCAACATTTGTTTGTAATTATCCGTAACGACGTCATTTCGATGCATTCCTCGTACTACGGTTGGTAATGCGGCGGCCCCCTTTCCCCATTCTCCTAACGTCCCGTCGTTGCATCACCAAATGGAAGCGCAGTAGCGTGGATGGACCTCCAGCTAAATATTTACTGAGATGTTGCAACCGACACCATGTATCATGTTGGCATAGCTCCTTGGCACCACCACAGCACCGAGAGCATGGCATGACTTCGCCGTCGTGCAATGAGGGCTAAAATTAAAACGTATACACTTCCAAAACATTAAACAATTAACAGGAAAATTATTTTCGGGTTTTCTTATTCCGAGCCTTCGCGGTTTCCTCGGCGTCGCGTCGTCGGAGCGCGTCATACATAACTACACACTTCTTGAGGGAAACATATTTACCCACCGTTGTTGGTTGCGTTGTTGGAATGTAACACATATGGATCCGATGACTTTGAGTGGACCAAAAATTGATGGAAAGTGCCCAAACAAAACAAACTCTTCGTGATGTTGCAATTTTTGTTGCGTAATGGAGTAGATGAACCGATCGCGGAAAGTAAACTTCGTGTCCGAAAACCTAGTGAAGGAATTGAGTATGTTAGAGAAATTCTTTTCAGAGGTTGACCATTACTGTATGAAATTGAAACAAGAAAAAAAAAATCAAAGAAAAAAATCATCATTAATACAGAAAGCAGACTAATTCCAATAAAAGCTATACTGCACAAAGCACGGACTGAAACGATATGCAGAGATTTTCCGCATTGATCAGAAACGGATGCCCACATAATGGAAACGAAGTTGATAGAAGTATTTCGTGAATTTCTTAAATGTTGAAAATCAAAATGTATCATGAAACAACGAAAGTAACGAGCATGTAGTGAAACTACAAACGCTGCATGATCGTGTGTGTATAGAAATGTTTACTGTTAAACAAGCATCATATAATAGCATTAATTAGGGTCTAATCCATCGAAGCTTACTTCAACAGCGATGAGCTTCACTTCCTTAAAAGCTCATTGCCAGGCCTGCAAGTGAAATTTTCTTCGGAACAGGATTAATTTTCCCTCGGCTCCACCCGAAACAGCAAGAAGTTTAAATCCCATATTCTCAATCTAATGCTCTCTTGATGCCTAACGAACTTGTCTTAGGAAGCAAACTGTCCCAGAAACCACATACATGTGTACCAACCACCACCACACCGGGGCTAAAATCGTCCTCCTCCGTTCCGATTCCTCTTTATCCAATTACTCAATGATCTCTAATGAACGTCTTTAGCTCGATTGTCCTACATTCCGTTGATTGGATCATTTGCTGTTCCAGGCTCCCGGCTGCTATCCGTGCAATTTTTCACTCGAACATCCTTCCGGACGAGCTGGGGCTTCCCGTCGAGTGGAAAACTTCTCGTCCTCTGCATGCAGCTCCAGAGAGACAGAGACGAGAAAAAAAAGTTATACTTTCATGGGAATTTCGTCGTCTGTGCTTCCCGATGGGATGGAGGACGGTAATCCAGTTGATGTTGGTTTATTTAGCCAAGGAGACGTGCAAGAAATCAAAAGGTGTGCTGGATGCCACTGGCACCGGGTTGCATATGTGTGTGGATCGGATCCAACCACCACCAGAAGCACATACATCCCGAATGTGGAGGCAGAAAAGTTTCTCCGGGAACTTTGTTGGATAAGTTGGTTCATGCTGGGGCGGCCAGAGAAAAAAAAATGGAAACTCAAACATTTCAATCAATCACCTCTCTGGAGAGCTCCTGGAAAGTTCTTTGCATCGATGTGCCCTTGGACGTTTCACACTTTTGCCACTGAAAACATCTTTCCACAGAACGAATGCGACTTTTTGAGTCATTTTCTGCAGGACCAGCTGCCTCCCAGTTGGTCTTCCTTCCAGTCCAAGTCCAGGTTCGTAGAAAAATCGTTGCCATTCCATGTACAAACGACCACAATCGATTTCCAGGAGTGACACCTCATCCCGTTGCCTTCCGGACTGCAATCTTAAATTACCCATCTCTGCAGAATCAGCCCAGTTATGAACAACTACACTGCCGTCAGTGCGGTGATGGTGATCAATTTCATTCTTCGGCAAAAAGTAATGCAACGAGAACCATCTGCATCTTTTTCTCGCGCAGAACCGGGCCAGGTCGACGAGTTGTTCATCCCTGTGTGAGCGAGCTCAGGATTTCTAGTCTGGCTGCAGCGCAGTGGTTCTCAAGCAAAAAGATGCTAAGGGTCACATCACAACTTTGAATGTTTGTGTCGGAAATGGTTTCACTATTGCGTGTAATTGAAAATTATTCCGGGAAAACCTTCCGTGCATTATTATTTCACTGTATTTTTTTTCTGTAAGTATTACGGGAGGAACATTCTTTCATGAGTTTTGCAGGATTATTTTCAGTGCCATAAATTATTTTGTGGAATCTTTGAGGATTTATATAAAAAATCTGGAATACTTACAGAAACAAGATTATCGCAGGATGTCAGGAGATTGATTCTAGTAAAAAAGTGCTCTAACGATTCCTCCTAGTGTCTCTTCAAAATGCATGGATTTCTGTAAACATAATTTCAGGGATTCCTCCAGAGAGTGTTTCAGAAAATTCCCCAAGAATTTTCTATGGCATTTCTTCAGGAGTGTCTCAAGAAATTTGAAACTGGTTGAAGGGTTTCCTCAAAAATATCTTCCCAAATTCTTTCTGGGATTCCTTAATGGATTCTATAGGAAATTCCTTCAAGGATTACTACATAAGTTCAAGATTGTATTCTTTCATATATTTTTTTTTTTCAAAAATTGGCGAAGGACTTCTTCCAGAAATATTATCGCATTTTTTCCAGTATTTCTTCTTTGAAATTTTTCCGAAAAATGTTCGAGAAATGATGTCAAAAAATTCTTCTAACAATTTATCCAGGGGTTTTTACAGGAAGGCCTCCAAACGTTTCTTAAAAAGATGAAATTTAAGAAATTCCTCTAGGTTTTTTCTATATTCAGAAATCTTTCCAGAAACTTTTTCAAAAATTATTGTTTTCCTTTAGATATTACTCTATTTATTCAGGCTTTTCTCATGTATTTATTTGAAAATTCCCATAGAAATTCTCAAGAGATTATTCTAGAAGTTCCTCTAAGGGTTTCTACAACAGCTTCTTCAGGTATTCCTCCAGGCATTGCATCAGATTTATTCAGACCTTCCTTCATGATTTTTTTCAGAACTTTATTTTTTCAAAATTTTCTCAATAATTTCAATAGAAACTACTGAAGAATATATTCGTAAGCTTTTTCAAGTAAATTATTAAGATTTTTCTCTGTGAATCCCTGCAGAGGGTTCTCCAGTTCTTCCAGGTATTATTTCAAAGATTCCTACAAAAAATTCTGCTAAATTTTTTCTAGAAATTTTGTCAAGAAATTCTTCTAGCATTTTCTCCAGGAATTCCTCCAAACGTTTCTTTAAAAGATGTAATTCCAGGAGAAATTTCTTCACAAAGATTCGGAATATCTTTCAGAAACTTCTTCTTTCTTGAGAATCTCAGCAATTTTTTCCAGTAGCATTTTCAGAAATTATTGCTTCAATTTCTACAGATGTTCCTTAAGGTAAATATTCCTCCAATTGTTCAGGAATTTTCTCGAGTATTTATTTGTAAAGTCCTCTGGAAAATTCTCAGGAGATTCTTCTGGCAGTTCCTCCAAGGGTTTCTACAATTGTTCCGTCAGGTTTTTCAGAACTTTATTTTTCTTAAAATTATTTCAATAATTTCAGTAGGAACTACTAAATAATCTATTCGTAAGCATTCTTACATACGTAAGTTTTCAATATTTTTCTCAATGAATTCCTGCAGGGGGTTTTTAAGTTCTTTCAGGTATTATTTCAAAGATTCTTACAACAATTTTCTCGAAAATTCTTCTAGAAATTTTGTCAAGAAATTCTCCTAGCAATTTCTTCAGGAATAAAGCTTTAAAAAAAGCAATTCCTGAAGAAATTTATTTCACAAAAATTTGGAATTTCTTTTAGAAACTTCTCGACGGGTTTTCTTCAAAAAATTAGCAATTTTTTCCAGAAGCTTTTTCAGGAATTATTGCTTGCATTTCTCCAGATGCTCCTTAGGGTATTTTTCCAATTGTTCAGGAGTTTTCTGGAGCATTTATTTAGAAATTCTAGAAAATTCTCTGGAGATTTTTCTGGAACACTCTACAATGGTTTCTAAAATAGTTCTTTCCGATATTCCTCCAGGCATTGCTTTGAATTTATTCAGACCTTTCTTCTGGGATTGTTTTAGGTTTTTTTTTGTTCAATGATTCTCTGAATAATTTTTTTTCAAGAAATTTGCCTTATGAATACTTGTAGAGAGTTCTCCAGTTCTTCCAGATAAGATTCTTTCAAAAATGCATTTTTTTATTTCTTCAGTGGTTTTTTTAAGGATTCCGTCAGGATTATTTATTTTTATTTTTTTCTTGTAGGATTTCCTTCAGAAATCCATAAGTGAAAGTCAACAAGATATTTTTCTGAGGATCCTTTCAAAGGTATCTCCAGAAGTTCTTGCAAGCATTCATTCAGAAAATTCTCCAAATCTTTCAGAAATTTATTGAGAAATCCCTCCAGAGGTGTCTCACGCATTTTCCCTTGGCTAAGTTCCTTCATAAGTTCCAAATGTATTTTTTTTTTTCAGATAATAAACGGGGTATCTTATGGTTTGTTCCTAGGTATTATCCTGTTCGTCAAGAAATTCATCTAGAAAATTTAATGATTTTATTCAATTGTATCTCCTGGAGCTTCAAAGGCCACCACCGCCAGCACCACGCTAATGCTGAGTTCAAAAAGCGAGATTTTTTCATCGTGTTGGACAAAATACAAAAGCATGATCGCTCGAGGGTAAAAATTAAATCCTTGAGACAACCCTGAAAGAAATTCTACGAAATTCCTTCAGAGATTCCTTAAGAATTCCCCAGTTATTTTGTACAATTTCTTGAAGAACTACTGAAAAATCCCTGGACAAATATTGGAACAATTTGAAGGAATTTCAGAAGGAACCCCGCAGGAAATTCTGAAAGAAACCTAAGGAGTTACGTGATTAGGAGGGCGGACCCTCCCCTGATCCCTCCACATTCAGGTGCAAGGATTTCTTGGTAGTGAAGAAAACTTTAGTATTTATTCCTGTATAAATGTTAGGAATCACTTTTGAATGAATCTTTGGAGGAATATCCGTAGAAATGCCACGGAAATTCTTGAAGGTATTCCTGAAGAAATTTCCTAATACCTAACTGGAGAAACTTCTCGGGAAATTTTTAACGGAGTTCCTAGAAAAAAAATGAAGAATTTATGGAAAAATCTCTGCAGGAATCCTTTAAGGATTTTCTGAAAGTATTCTTGCAGAAATCTGTGTACGAATTTCTGCAAAAAGTCCTGAAATCCTTGGAGTAATCGCTAAAATACAGGAGAAGTCTCAGGAGATGAAAATATTCCCTTAAAGCAATTTCAGAAGGAATCCCCGTAGGAAGCTCTGAAAGAAACCTGAAGAGTTGCGTGATGAGGAAGGTGGACTCTCCCCTGAAGCATGACCAACGTAACTCCACATTCAAGTGCAAAACTCTTAGGATTCTTAGGAAGCGCTTTTGTATGAATCTCTGGAGGAATATCCGAAGAAACCCCAGGGAAATTATTGAAGAAATCTCAGAACGAATTTCATCACACCCAACCTTCTCAAGTAATCCTTGAATCTTGAGCCCTAAAAAAATGAGGAATTTATGGACAAATCACTGGAGGAATCCTTGAGGGATTTTTCTGAAAATATTCTTGGAGAAATCTGTGGACAAAATTCTGAATATAAATCCTGAATTCCTTGAAGAAATGCATTGGCAAGCGTCTGTAAGGATCCTTTGAAAAAACTTGAGGTATTTTCAAAGAAATTTCCGTTGAAATTTCTGGGAAATACTTTTGAATACTCAAAGTATCTGTGGCAAAAATATTGGAGTTGTCCTTGGAGAAAATGCCGAATAAATCTCTGTGATCAAGGCATATCTGGAGAAACCTCTGGTTGAAATTCCTGCCTGAATCACTGAAAGTAATAATGCATGAATCTCTGGAGAAATTTCTACAGACTTTTCTGGATGAATCGCTGGAGAAATTTCTGGTGGAATTCCAGAAGAAATACCTGAATAAATTTCGGAAGGAATATCTGGAAAATTTTCTGAAGAAAACTCTGGAAGCATATATTGAAGTTTTTTTCTAAAAAAATTCTATAAAAATTCATGTAGACAATTTTGAAAAAATCGCAGGAAAAAATTCCGATGATTTATGAACGAATCCCCAGATGGATTTCTAAAGTTATTCCTGGCAGAGTTTCATAAAGAACCTAATAAAATGTACCTGAAAGATTTATAAGAGAGGGAATTCCTGAAGGAAGCTTTGGAAAAATTTCTTAAAGATATCAATTTCTGCAGTTTTCTGAATAAATCACCGAATGGAAACCCTGGAGAATTCCTAAAAAAAACTCTAGTGGAATTCCAGACGAATACCTGCATGAATTTCTAAAGGAATATCAGGAAAAATTTCTGAAGATACTATCAGTAGAATGTATTAAAGAAATCAATGTAGAAACTTTTGAAGGAATCCCTGGATAAATTTCCGATGATTTTTTGAATGAATCTTCAGAAGAATTTCTAAAGTGATTCCTGGTGGAATTGAAGAAGGAACCTATCGAAATCTACCTTAAAGATTTATAATAGAAGGAATATCCTAAGGAAGCTTTGTAGAAATATTTAAAAGAATCCCTGGAAGAATTTCTGAAAAAAATAGACAAAGGAGTTACTGTAAGAAACTATGGCAAACCTTATTCATGGAGTAATGGCTGAAAGAAGCCATTAATTATTTTGGAAAAAAAACTATTTCCTTAGACAAATTCATAGAGAATTCTCTAAAGGAATTTTCGAAGGAATCTCCTGCGAAATTTCTAAAAAATCCCTGGAAGAATTTCTGATGGAATCTTTGTAGACATTTCTGAAAGAGTCTGCGGAAGCTTTATTTCAGAAATCCTTGGAGAAATTCCTGGAGAAAACGGTAATTTTTTAAAGTAATTCGTGGATGGTTCCCGGATAGAACTCTCTCACGAGTTCCTGAAAAATATGGGGATTTTTTAAGGAAATCAATGCAATGTAAGCTTTTCAAGTCAGTTTTTTTTAATTTCTTTAGAATCCTATAACGATGATCCTAAAGAAATTTCTTTAGGAATTTCTAGATGAATTTCTAAAGCGATGCATGTAAGATGTTCTACAGAACTTTCAAGAGAAGTTGTTTCCGAAAGAAATTCCTGATTAATTTTCTAAAGAAATCCATGAAGCAATATCGGAAGGAATTCAGGAAGGGTTTAATAAAAAAGTTCCTAATTCAATTTTGGGGACAATCTCTAGAATACTTTGGGAAAAAATCGCATCATTATGCATCGCACTCAAAGTCCTCTGCAAAGTGATCCTTAACCAGATTCAGGAGAAGATTGACGAAACTCTCCACTGGAGCAGCATTCCGTGCCGGGCGATCCTGTTAGGACCATATATATGGTCACGCTCCTTATCATCTTGCAGCAAATCAATTAATTCCAAGAGCCTCTCTAACATGTGTTCATTGATTTCGAAAAAGCTTTCGACCGTCTTTATCACACAAAAACATATGTAGGGAACTTTCGGGCGCAAGGGTGTCTCTGAGAAAATCATCGGCCTCATTGAAGCACAGTACAGGGCATTTTCGTGCAGAGTTCTGCACGACGATATTTGGTCCGATTCCATCCGGCTTACATCAACGGCGTTCTGATATGCAGAGTAAACTCGATGATCTTGCGGATACCTTCTCGGCGGCATGTCTCCATCAACGTCAACACGACCAAATCGTAGGATGTAAAAACGATCAACCCCTTCAGCTTTACGGTAGCTGGGTAACCAGTGAGAGAATTTGGAAAGCCTTCAACAACTTGGTCAAATGGCGGCTCGGCCGATGATGGACTACTTTTGCGAGTTTAAGAAAATGTATGAAAACAAAAAAACAATCAGATTAGTCGACTCACCAAAATTCGTATTTCAAACTTAAACGTGAAGCTGTGTTGCTGTACGCCACCTGGTGTGTATCAATGAAGAACACTCAACTGCTGCAGGACCTGTGCAGCGTAGGTTTGATTCAATAGATGTCTGCAGTATTTAATTCGTGCATGGTGGCCTCACAATTGGATCTACAACGTGGAGCTCCATTGTCTACGTCATAGAAAGCTGATAGCGGAAGAAGTTCGGGAGTGAAAGTAGAAGCGATTGGTCACATTTCTCTCAAGCAATATTCTGATGACCAATCCTAGTCTTGCAGAGGTAAATAAGAACCGTCATAAACCAAATTTCTATTATTTTAGTTTTATGATGGTTTTAAGAGCCTCTTCTAGTTACTTGACTAAGAAATGTTACTTGGGTATGCAGAGGTGGAAACGAAATCTGCAAGCAAGTGTTAGATTGGAACCGACTCGGAGTTCGCAGCAGAAAGAGGACTAGAAGGTCAAGACGGGCGCAGCCTCCACAAGGAAATTAAGGAGGGCGACAAATATTTGTCCTGGCCACATGTCAATGCGATGATGAGCAAACGCCTTTGATTTATAATTTTCAGTCCTCTTCACTACCATAGATGCTGAGATCCGAAAGTGAGTGAATTTTCCTAATGTTTTCTGTCTTAGGAATGCATATAATCTGAAACAGCTTGGTAACCACTGTAGAACTTTATGAGCCCTAGTCTTACGAATTCATCGCAGGTATCGAATATTCTGCTCCACGCTTTTGCTGTAGTTGCTGGTGGTGCAGTTCCTGATGTATCATACGTGACACCACACTTGGTTGGCTTGCATTCGTTCTCTAATAGAGCTTCGATGCAGGTCATGAAACTTTATGGACCAGGATGACGTCGATTCACGCCCGCCGTGTTTTTCGATTCCATGCAGAACAAACTCCCTCGAGAAGCGACACGTGAAATGAGAAGCGATAAGCTTTGGCTGATAGTATTATATTTCATGTTTCGTTCTTCACCACCCCCTCCTTCTTTTGCGTTTCACCGTATCTGCTCCCGTTTGACTTGCTTTTTTGTTATTTATTAAGTCAGTGCACCACCAATTGCATCACATAGCGTCATGAGTATTTTTCAAACAAAATACCCCGTTTCCGGGTTTCAAATGATTTCAAATTAGTTTTAATACCAATTTCGTACCATTCGAACCGCAAGAAAACCCAAAATATTGTGTTACTACAAAAAATTGGCTTACCACATACCAAAAATGCGCTGTTTAGGGAGTCCAAAACTATGAATGGCATTAGAAAAACTTTCGAACTCCTGTGTTTATGAAACATTATCTGAAAAATTGAAACTAGTTTGCTAATGAACCTATCAATTCTCGCCGATGATCTGTTTACGACCACACCCATCAACCATCAGGAGAAATTTCCCGAAACCGTCCACTTTTTGCACACACACCCCAATTACCCAACCTTGTAGAGAACCACTTGCTTTTAATGATTCTTATTCAGCCTCGTACTAAAACTGTAGAGAAGGACCATCACCGCAACCATTTATCGTGGTTGTATCACGAAAGAAGTAGGTAGATACTTTCTTTCGCAAACCTCACCCGGACAGTTTTGCCCGGCAGCCGCCAGCATCCAGCCAGATTCGTTATGATTTCAATTTGAAGCCCATTCACGGTGTAATTATATCATTATCTTCGTCCGTCGTCGTCCACACGAGTTCCGTCCAATGTCGTCGTTGCCGTCGTCGCCGTCAGTCAAGTTCAAGAACGAGCGGTTCGTCATCATCACATCCATCGTTCGGTCGTTTCCGATGTCTTCAATGCGTATTTACTACAGCAAATTTCAAAACCCCAAGTGGTTGCGCATAAAATTTAACAACGACGACAGGGCAGCAGCAGTGAAGTTTGAGGAATTTTCCGTGGTTAGGGCCAGCAGCACCAGCAACAGCAGGCCTGACCAACCGCCCATCCGTCAGGTCGTAAATTCAAACGTAATGACCACCGTGCCGCAGCTTAATAAAGGCATACGACGAAAGGCCCCGGACGGGAAAAGTAAACAGAAATTATGGAATTTTATGGATGCTCCCCTGCATCGATGACCCGGGGAAACTGGGGGGAGGCAAAGGGAGAGGAATCGATAACGAGGAAGCGTTCGGTGAAGCGGTCGAGTGCGGAGATGCTAATTATTGGGGAGTACTTGGGGTTCGGCTTCATGGGTTTGAGATATGGGACGACGACGGCAAGACAGCGAAGCAAGCGACCACGAACAGGACCAGGATGGTCACGATTTTTGAGAAGCGATGTTTTCTTTTTTCTGTGAGAGGCCAACGAGATCAATGATCGAATCGATAAGTACAGCTTTTTTTGGTTCTCAGTGTATAATACAGGAAGAAGAGTTATCTAGAGCGAAGTATGAACAAACGTACGTCAATTTTGTGTGTGATCGTCATAACTCATGTTGACTGGAGCTTGTTGGCCGTCAAACATCTTGTCTGGCACCTTGATGTATATGCAAGCAAAATCGCCTTCAGTGATTCTGTTCCCGATTGTACACCATGCTGAGAGATTTATGGATCACTCATTAGAAGCATGATTTCTTGTAGTGCAACTATCTATTTTTAGTACGAAGTCAAATTTACCACTTTTGCCGCGCAAGGCAAAAACTCTCAAATGATTAGCTTACTGCCTCTAATATATTTTTAGGATGTGTGATTATCACTTTGGTCCTAATTTTGAAAAACTGTAATGGCTCTTTTAACATGATCATCAAATAATTCGCCAGTGGTTTGGCATTGGTTAATTATATCAGTATTCTTTTTCCAATGGCTTAGTCAAGGAATCAACTCCCTGGAAGAAATCCTTGGAGGAATTCCTGAAGAAATCTCTGGAGAAATTCCTGACGGAATCCCTGGAGGAATTTCTGACGGAATCCCTGGAGGAATTCCTGACGGAATCCCTGGAGGAATTTCAGACGGAATCCCTGGAGGAGCTCCTGACGGAATCCCTGGAGGAATTCCTAGTGGAATCCCTTGAGGAATTCTTGACGGAATCCCTGGAGGAATTCTTGACGGAATCCCAGGAGGAATTCTTGACGGAGTCTCTGGAGGAATTCCTGACGGAATCCCTGGAGGAATTTCTGACGAGAACCCTGGAGGAGCTCCTGACGGAATCCGTGGAGGAATTCCTGGTGGAATCCCTGGAGAAATTCTTGACGGAATCCCTGGAGGAATTCTTGACGGTATCCCTGGAGGAATTCGTGACGGAATCCCAGGAGAAATTCTTGACGGAGTCCCTGGAGGAATTCCTGACGGAATCCCTGGAGGAATTTCTGACGGAATCCCTGGAGGGATTCCTGATGGGATCCCTGGAGGAATTCCTGAAGGAAGCCCTGGATGAATTCCTGAAGGAATCCCTCGAGGAATTCCTGACTGAATCCCTGGAAGAATTCCGGATGGAATCCCTGGAGGAATTCCGGATGGATTCCCTGTAGGAATTCCGGACGGAATCCCTGGAGGAATTCCGGACGGAATCCCTGGAGGAATTCCGGACGGAATCCCTGGAGGAATTCCGGACGGAATCCCTGGAGGAATTCCGGACGGAATCCCTGGAGGAATTCCGGACAGAATCCCTGCAGCATTCCTGACGGAATCCCTCGAGGAATTCTTGACGGAGTCCCTGAAGAAATCCCTGGAGGAATTCCTGATGGAATCCCTGGAGGAATTCCTGATGGAATCCCTGATGGAATTCCTAGAGGTATTTCTAACGGAAACCCTGGTGGAATCCCTGACAGAATCCCTTGTGAAATCCCTGATGGAAACCCTGGAAGAATTTCTGACGAAATCCCTGACGGAATCCCAGGAGGAATACCTGACGGAATCCCTGGAGGATTTCCTGACGGATTCCCTGGAGGAATTCCTGACGGAATCCCTCGAGGAATTCTTGACGGAGTCCCTGAAGAAACCCTTGGAGGAATTCCTGAAGGAATTCCTGGAGAAATTCGTGAAGGAACCCGTGGAGGAATTGCTGAAGAAATCTTTGGAGGGTTTCCTGAAGAAATTCTTGAAGGAATTCCTGGAGGTATTTCTGAAGGAATCCCTGGAGGAATTCCTGAAGGAATCTCTGGAACAATTTCTGGAAGAACTCTTGGAGGAATTCTTGACGATTTTTCTGAAGGAATCCATGGAGGTATTCCTGAAGGAATCTCTGGAAGAATTCTTGAAGAAATCCTTGGGGACATTCCTGAAGGAATCTCTGTAGGAATTCCTGAAGGAATATCTGTAGGAATTCGTGAAGAAATCCCTGGAGCTCACCATTGATCACACTTTCACTGACGAACTTAGGAATCATTACGAAATCACCTTTGCTGAAGTGGCTTTTCAATATGCAATCATAAACTTTCCACAGATTATTGATTAACATTCTCTACTGGACCCCCGCATCGTTGGCTCACGCAATGCACTCCATCGAAATGCATCTGAAAACAAACATTTTCAACAAACAATTTGTCAGTTAGCACCCCACAAATTTCCCAACAATCCAATCCACCAGCACCACCAGCCGTCCCTTAAAGTGATAATTACATATCCTTTCCCCGTTCGATGGCCGTATTTCTTCATGACCATCGTTCCCTTTCCGTAATGGTTCTCCGTTGCTCGGTGGTTTCTTCGATTCCAGTGACCCACGGAGCGGGGTAAACATTAGAACGAGAGCGAACGACAGAAAAAAACATGAAAATTCCTCTTCAAATATTTTAACAATTTCAGCATATTTCTTGCGTGCTTTGATTTGTTTGTTTTTCACCAACACCACCACCAGTTTCACGTTTCTAATTTATGACTTTTGGAGTTTCTTTTTTCGCCCACTCATTGCACTGTACTGGTTTGGAAGGAGGAAAAAAAGTTTCCAATGACACACATATTCCCAGGGTTTGTTGGTTCTGCGGCCCGATCTTATCTTCTTGGGATTTTTTTTTCTCGGGGAGTACGAGTGGTTGATACGGGTTACGGAAAAATGGCTGCTTGGTACGATGACATACTGATTTTTCCTAAAGTGATTCAAAATTCAGTCATTAGGTTGAGATTCTAAAGTAAAATAAAAAGTGACAAGTTGTTTATAATTATTTTACGGTTAACCCAAAAAAAATATCTGGAATAGCTTCTCAAATTACATGAAAATAGTCTTGTGATGACAATATTAAGTGTCATCATCCCTTCTTAAGTGTCAAGTATATCAAGTTTAATTTACCACACTAGCTAAAAAACGCTTCACTGTACTTCACGTTTGAAAAAGAAAAGTTAAAAATGAAATTGAAAGAATAAAGAAAAAAATAAAATTTAAATTTAAATTTAATAGAAAAAGGTAAGGATGACCATTTTTTGTCGTTTTATGCTTAGTAAGCACAAATAGCGACAAGAAATCAGCTCGTCCTCACTCGTTTTCTATTTTTGAATAATTATTTTTTTTTTCTTTTGCAAAATTTTTTGGAGCCTCGTAGCCGTGCGGTTAGGGTCACCAAGCTTATAATCGCACCATGCTATGGAGTGAGGGTTCGATTCCCACTTCGGGCGTTGAAACTTTTCGTGAGAATAGTTTCCTCCCCGTTTTTACTGGTGCATGCTCCGTTGTCTCATGTTAAGTTTAAAACAGTCTGTACAGCCAAAAGCTGAAGACGTTGTCCGTGTCTTTTTTTTTAAATTGATTTTTTTTAATTTTCGACTATTGTAATATATTTCTTTGGGAACAGTTTGCTAACATAGTTCCCGGTTTCTATCAAAAATTACCCTAATGCACAAGAAGGGTTAACTAGGTAGTATTCAATCATCAACCCAGACAACCAGGCATCGCATAAGGATGCACGCTATACATCGTATAAAGTACTATTTTAAGTCACTATCGCATATATGTACGGCTGAGGGACAATTTTCATCGCATATGATGTTATTTTTTGAACTTACTGCGATGTATCTGGTAAAATCATATAAGTGTGCAAATTAACTTTCATAATGCATGACTACATCGTAGTAGACGATATTCCGATGTTTTGTTGCGACGAACTTTGCTTATTCGTGCGAGTGAACTTGCAAAGTGTCAAATGAATTCGCATAATTGCGTACTACGATGATTATACGACTACGCTTGGTGCTTTTCTAATTGTGTCAGTTTAACTCGCATTTGTGTACAAATTAAATCGCATAATAGTGAAAATAAACTCGTTCAAATGTACATACAAACTCGCATAAGCTAGAATCTTTAACGCTGGCATATTGCGATGTAATATGTGATAACAATGGAAGAGGTGCTGTTGGAGTGCCAAAAAGCTAAAAGAAAGTGAAAAGTCATCATTATGGTTACAAAACAAGTTACAAAGTCATCGTTTTATTTTTGTTGACCTTATAATTAACAATGAGTGATGCTAACAAGAGAGAAGTAGTGGTAACTGTGCGGGAAATCATGCAACATCATTTTGATTTCCAATGAGCCTGCCGAACACGTACAGCGCACGGAAACCAAGTGCATTCCTACAAGCACTGAGGTGAGTTAGAATGTCATGACATTTAATCAGTGTGTTTCATAAGTAGTGTTTGGTGCTAAGTGTGAAGTGCGGCTCGATAATCCAAAGGTTATTAGCTCGATACTTAGGTGTCATGATTTTTTTATTTCGATTATTTTTAAGTCGCATAAGGTGCTATATTACGTCGCAATAGTGCATACCGTACATCGCATAAGATATAGCTGAAAGTCATATAGCGTCATTATTTTTCCGTCAATGCACGTATAGCGCCTCCACTTTTGTACGCATAAGGCACTTTTACGGCATCTCATGCGATGTAAGTTTACCGCATAAAAGTACGTATTAAATGAACATAAACTTCATTATACGTGCAAATTGGTTGTCTGGGAATAGACGAGATAAAATATTCTTTTGCTATTGTATATTACTCAATTTATTTGAAAGGTTTTTTATTATTTATTTATATTTTTTTTCTTTATTCTTTGGTAATTTAAGTAAGTTAATTATTTTACCCTTTTGGTGCCCCCATGTTATGGGTGAGGTTATACCCACCTTTCCTCATCAAAGTTGAACCACGTAGGAAATCGTAATGTAAATAAACATCGCACTCCCGGTATCGTCGTTCGGTTCAATGTTTGTCTTTCTTGTTTTTATTTTATTTTATTTACGACTTTGCTCTGCACAGCCGTGCATCGCACAGCTGAAATTTCCAATGTAGGAATTTACGATACAAATTTGCCTAAAGTTTCGATTTCGATTCCAGTGCAGTACGCCACACACATACTCGCATCAGACCGTCATAAGGCAGACACGGGAATGATGATGATGATGATGACTTGCACTTTGATGGACAGAACGTGATCCTCATTCGGCAGACTCAAGTGGGTGGCCGGCCAGCCACTTTACAGTTTACACCAAAACGATAGCTTTTGGATTTAAGGGACGTTAAGTAAATAGCCATAAAGTGCCACAAAATTTACATGATAGCACCTGAGGGCACGGTTGTGGGCTGTGGGAAAGGCCTCCGCAGTTTGTTCATCTTTATGGCTGCCACCATGATGCGGGTGAAATTAAATGGTTTGTTTAGGGTACAGTGGGGTTGAGGTGCTCAAAAATGCATTCGAGCTTATAGCACATACAGACACACATTTTCTGTGTAATTTTAAAAGTTTAGATAAGTTCTGATAAGTTTTAAAGTTAGAAGATCTTTAAAAAATAAACCGAAAAACAGTGTTTTAAAACATTCAAATCTTTTGAAATATTTAGGAACTCTCTACTCAACTACGGTCAAACTCTAATCCCACATTACTCAACAGCGGAGACCCCGCATTGAAATCAACTTTTACGAGCACGGGATTTGCTCGCCTGATAAAATTAAGCAATTTTGAATGAATTTTAAACCCCGATTCGATTTCGGATGCATCCAGAAGCAGCTCAGTGCAGTCACCGAAGCGAAACAGGAATCCAACAGAGCCAAACTGCTGTTGATGCTGCTGCTACTGCTGCTGCTGCTGCTGTTGAACGAAAGACCGGTCCACTTGTTCCGCGTATCTACGCATATCACACACTCCGAAAAGTCAAAGCGAAAAGTTGAAAAGTTGAAGTGGGCACCATGAGAGCCCTTGGCGGCGTTGAGCCAACCGTGGCAGCACCCTGCCACACCTACTGTATGCAGTCACTTTTTGCAATGCCATGGTGCAAAATTCTAACACCCGAAAGTGTGGATGCCGGTGTGTGCCATCATCACACCCATCCATTCCATATGCACCGACGGGAGTGCTAGGTGCTAGGGAGGTGAAGAGTCGGTTTTTGAAAATGGACGTGCTGATTCTGACACCTCTTTCCTGGCTGGTTTATCCGCTCTTTTGTTGCAGCATCGGGCAGGGGTGCCAAGACTTTGGGGGTTTTGTACGCAATATTTTTTGAACGACTTTTGACGAATTACTTTCACCGAGTACCATGTTTTCCGAAATTTAATATATACAGGGGATAGACAAAATTTTCACGTTACAAAAAATGTTCAACTAGCTGTAGCTTTTAAAAAGTGCATCAATTATTCTCAAATTTTTACTGCAAGTTGATCAACCAGTTGTGAAGCAGTGCTAAAAAAATCGGGCTATTCTTCACGAAGAATAATAGAAATATTCTAGAAAAAGGTGTAATTCTCCGATGGCCTATCACTGGATTCAATAAACCGAATGCAACGAAATATTGTTTATGACTTAAATAATAAGCTTTAAAAAACGTTTGACTTAACTTGAAATTATTGATTAGGAAAAAAGTCGTAGGAATTTATTTTATTTTATGATTTTTTAGTAAATTTATGTATTTTTAATATGTATCCCATTACTATTTACAATTTATTGGCTGTTATTTTGTTCCAATTCTTCAAAATGTATTTATATTAAAGTCAAATAGAGGGAATTTAATTGAACTATAAATACCATCTCAAATTTTGAAACGATGTTGAAATTCTTGGTAAATTGTTGTTATACATTAAAAAAAATAACCTAATCGTTATATTTTTTTATGTTATGAATTTAAAGTTGTCAATTGTTTTTCATATAAGTCATAAATGCTCAAAATTTCATTGCATTCGGTTGATTAATTCTGGAAATATAAGAGCTTAAAGTAGGCTATCGAATCATTATACTTTTTTCTATATTTTTCTAACTTCCTATGGAATGGTCCGATCTTTCCCAAATTAGGACCATCAAATTAGGATACACTAGTTGATCAACTTAAGAAGTTACAACTTTTAGACAATTTTTTGGAAAGTGAAAATTTTGCCTGTCCCGATCGTTTTGTCTATCACCTGCAGCTCCATCACACTTCTAAAGACTCCCCCCTAAAATGTTACATCATTTATGGATGGTCTTTTATTGCATGACATGATATTTCGACATGTGATCGTTTTCAGATTTTTCTGGGTTGAACGTTGAACTTCGATTACACTAGCTTACAGCATTTTTGAACTCGGTAAGCTGATGATCATTTTTGGTGTAGAATCATGCCCTGAGTTTGAAAACGAGAAGGAAAAAAATATAGTAGAGCGGAAATTTTTTCGACTTTCCATACAAGGTTGATGATTTGAAATCGATTTTTGTTCTATTTTTAAGCAATGTCGCTCACTTCCTTAATCTAATTCTACGTATTCAATGCTCCGATTGAACTGATTTTTTTACTGTAACTCGGCCACATATGATATATCAAATGAACGTTGAGAAAGCATTTTTAAATTGTTTTTCTTATTGAAAAAAATAGGTACATTTTTTTATATATTTTAAGAAATTTTGCTAAAATTTAAGGAAATTGTTCCTAAAACTAGCCAATATTTTAAATTTCATCAATCTGATGCGAAACCTGCATTCAGAAGATCAAAAGGTATTATATTCAGCTCTTAGTTTATGGAGAAAGATTTAAAATTCGTTGAACAAATCGCAAGATATTTGAATTTTTGTTGTTTTTATATTTAAAAAAAATGTAAAACTGTTATTGATCTAAAACATAAAAACTATTTTACGTAAAAATTTTTGAATCACGGTTTCGAAATCAGCACTAAATTGTGCTTAAAAAACTTTGGTCGTCAACATAAGTTCACGACTTTCGTTTTATTTTGTAAACTAGTGTTTACAGTGTGTTGTCTAACTGTTGTGGTGAGCTTATTTCATTCTACTGTTATAAAATGCGAAAATCCTCGAAATGACTTCCTTAATAAATTCGTAAAGAGCAGGTGTAGTTTAAGGAAGGCGAAAGGGAAATGAATGACTGCCAAAGGTAGGTTCAAATTTACGAGGTAGAAGGGCCTAAGGGTATCCAAGAGCACCCTTGAGTATGGGTCATTTACAAGCATAACTAATAATCCTTTGAAGCACTTGAGCTTGAACTTGATTGACCGCCCGTGGATGCTACTCCAGTATCGCCAGACCAGCTACACTCACACAAGGACCAATGAGATAACTGCCGGGGACTAGCAGGCATCTTCAGTGTGTGAGCGTTGGTGATCTTCTATTTTTAGGTGACAATGGCGCCTGCCACGTCAGGTTGCAGGTCAATGTGGGGAAGGGGTAAGGAAGTGATGATTGCAATCGTTTGTATCCACATCTGGCCGAATATACCTCTGCGCCAGCACAAATTCATGCGGATGTTGGAGTGTTGGTGGGAATTGGTTGGCAGAAGGTTCACACATTGGTGTGTGGATACCAGAGGAAGGTGATAGAATTGTGTGTTTTTATTATTTTGAAGATGTGCGGCACAGCTCGCTTGATTGCATAACTTGTAGGCGTTTTCTAATAGGATTGTGACACTGTGCTGTGAAAGTTTGGAAGTAAGGGAAACGGCTTTTTCAACCCGTTTCTGTTCTAGCAACGGCTATGAACATGTTTATATACATGAGTTGTATAGGGTCTGGGACCATTTGGGCAGGAGCACCTATTTTGGGCACTTGCTGCTATAACTCAGTCAGTTTTCAACCGATTGACTTGATTTTTGAGACACGGTCAGCTAGGCACAGTATCTAGCCATGAACAAAAATTCAAGTCAATCGATTTGAAATTGACTGAGTTCTAGCAGCAAGTGCCCAAAATAGGTGCTCCTGCCCAAATGGTCCCAGACCCTATGTAGAGAGCAGAGAGAAAGTACCGTCGTTGGGGGTGAGAATGGGTCAAAAAAGGATACTCAAAGATTGTTTGTTAAATGACAAATTCAATTGAAGTCGGAATAACTTTTAATTTGGTATATAGACTCTTCTATGTGGTAATAATAGTTTGGCAAGAATGTATCACATTATATGAATTGCTTACTAAACTACAAATTATTGAAAATTGACCCAATCTCACCCCTTAGAGGGGGTGAGAATGGGTCAAAGTATTCGAAATCGCCTATCTAAGAATATAAGTTAATTTTATTGATCATATCTAGTAAACCTACTTAAAATACAATGTAACCATGACGAATAAAAACTTAGGTAATTTTAAGAAATGATTAATCCATCTACAAGGGCTAATACAACCAAAAAAATGGTTGAAATTTGATAAAATAACGTTTGTATGTTGTATCGCCATTTTTACCCAAGCAACACACATGTTATAATAGAGTTACGACAGCGCACGTTTTGGTTGTATAGAAGTTTATTTTACGTAATTCTAACATTGTGTTGAAATAACGTAAAATAAACTTCTATACAACCAAAACTTGCGCTGTCGTAACTTTTATATAACATGTGTGTTGCTTGGGTAGTTACCACAATCATCCTCATTTAAGATTTCAACATCCAAGAGAGGAGGGGGGATTACAATGAGCGAGGGGCGCATTTAAAGATTGATTGAAAAAAAAAACATGGCACTCTCGTATGCCGCAATTCGACGTTCGTTCGCTTTCCGACATTGTGCCATGCTACCGGTTTTATAGCCCCGATATTTCCTGGATCCCACTACCGTCTGGTAGTTTCACGATATTTCCTTAAAATTTCAATAATAATTGGAGAAGATGAACGCTATTAAGTTTATTTTGTGAGCTTACGATATAGCAGTACACTGAAGATTTGCTGATGATTAGAGGAGCTGTCCAAACGCATGGGTTTATTGTTATAAATGATATTAGGCACTAAACGTATGACATATTCGACATATTTTCGAAAAAAAAGTGCTTTTATGAAGATACCGTAAACATGGTAGCACTCTAACGTCAAATGGGGACTGAATAACAAGTTGAATTTTTAGTTAAGGTTATGTGCACTCGATAACTTTCTTGACCCATTCTCACCCCCATTCTTAAAATTTAGACATAGGGTCGAAAATATTGAATGTTTAAATAAAAAGAGCAATGACAGCCCGTTTTTTTCGTTGCATCTACTAGGCAATACCTACAGCTAACCACTTATAAGAAAATTTATGGTTAGATACTTGTGTTAAACATTACGGAGCAGACATTTTTCAGAGTGATTTTCTAATAGTTTCATCATATAAGTTTAGCCACAAATTTAACAAGAAACGATTATTGCTAAACATCTTATTCTGCATCAAAAAACATGTAAAAACATCTCCTCTTTGAAATAATATAAAGTTTTCAATATAAATTAGCGATAGTTGATGAACTATTTTAAATTTTATGTTTCTCCGTTTTGACCCAATCTCACCCCCCAGACCCATTGTCACCCCCCAGACCCATTGTCACCCCCATCGACGGTATATAGAAAGATACAAAGTAGGAGGAAAGGGACGGGCCAGGGATTGAACCCAGGACCTTCTGCATATAAATCAGAAGCGGTAGCCACTAGACCACCAAGCCCGTCAATGTTGTCCTGGGTACCAATTGAAGAAAAAAACACTGTTCTGCAAGTTTGCCGAGCGTCACTTAAGTGTTTATTTCAAGCTGCTGGAATAAGTTTTTGACAAATTATTCAGCGATTACAAGAAGGTTCAAAACAGTCTTGACTTTCTGTTTAATTTTTGAGTGAATATATAAAGAAAAAAATGTTTAATTTTTGGTAACCTTTTACGGAATTTTAAAAACTCCTGTATTAAATATTTGACATAATTATTGGTTGTATTCGTAGCACAGCTTCAGAATAATAGAGGGAAGTATTTGATAAAGCTTCGTTTAGAACTGTTACTAGATTCCATTTCAGGAAAAAAACCAAAAAACAATCACGTAGATTTTTTTTGTAGTTATTCCTCTATGGTTGGATAAGCTGCAGATTTTCAACAAGAATTTATTGGATCTCCATTGCGGAAAATCTGAATAAATTTCTACCGAAATATGAGGAAGAATCCCTCAATAAAATTCATGGCAGAAAAAAGCGAGAGATATTTATTTAAAAATACTTAAACTCTTTGCTGATGAAGGTATTAAGTTTGAGAATGATGTATCGGTATTAATATATGTTATATTTTGTTATAGAGCTTAGCGAGTCTGTATTTTCATATTTTTCGAAATAATTCTTGATATTTTTTCTAATCTTCAATTGAGTTTTTAAAAGATGTACATGATCTTCACAAAAAAATCCAGATGTTTTTATGTAATAATGTTAAACATGTAACTGATGAAGTTCCAGCAGGAATGTTATAAAAAATACTCACTTCTTTCGTAAAAAAAATATCTAACTGGTCAGTTTTTACAGATTTTCTTAAAATTTTGTACCAAAATACATACTTTCAAGTACCATCTATGTGTCTATTTTTTCAGAATTTCAAAAGTCAAATCTGCATGTATTTTTCAACAGTTTCTGCTGGTAACTCAGCATTATACTGCTCAGTATACCCCTACAGTATTAACGCTGTGGACCTCAGCCTAACTAACTTTTCGGGCTAAAAACTGAACTTTTAAAATAGATTGCGGGCCACGAGTCATTTAAAAATTTATTTTCAACACATTGTAGGAATCGACAAAATACTTTCCAAGTAACAACGATAGCTGAAGAACAGCCCATTCTGCTAAAATATTCAAAATCAAGCTTAAGAGCGGCTTATTCATCTGGTGTACAGCAATACTGTTTGTTTATTTTTTTGTATTCCTTAGAATATTGAGCAAGGTTCTCAACCTTCAAAACGGGGAAACCAGAAATTTTGAATTATTTCAGGGGAACACAGGCTATTTCTAAGTCAATATTGGATTTTTTTGATGCTGGGTCATTAGGCCGAAGGTCATTAGGCCGAATGGTTATTAGGCCGAATGGTCATTAGGCCGAATGGTCATCAGGACGAATTGAAAGTTAGCCGTTGTTTTTACCTTTTCCAACAATTTTTGACAAAAACTAGTTTAACAATGGAACTAGAAAGAATAGCCTATGTTTTAAAGAAGGAAAAATTTATGAATTGAATATCAGCAGTTTCAGCGCCAAAAACTATTTCAGCAATGATACTAGAAAGAACAGCCTATATTTAAAAGAAGGAAAAATTCATGGGTAAAATATCAGTAGATTCAGCATCAATAAAGTATCTTCGTGCCTGTCACACGATACACACATGCAAAATGGTCATTTGCAGAGGAAGCTCTCAGTTAATAAGCTGAGAAGCAGGCTTTGTCTCAGTGGGGACGTAACGGCAAGAAGAAGACCCAATGACCATTCGGCCTGATGACCATTCGGCCTAATGACCATTCGGCCTAATGACCATTCGGCCTAATGACCATTCGGCCTAATGACCTTCGGCCGAATGGCCTTCGGCCTAATGACCTTCGGCCGAATGGCCTGACACCGATTTTTGCCTTTCTCGTACACCAAAGTGTACTGAAAGGCTATATGTTCACTCAAAAAACGAATTTTCGATAGAAGGCTCGGAGGGTCAAGTCACATATACCAATCAACTCAGTTCGACGAATTGAGATGATGTCTGTATGTGTGTATGTGTGTATGTGTGTATGTGTGTATGTATGTCTGTGTACAAAAAAGGTCACTCACTTTTGAGGCACTTCCCATTGGCCGATTTTTCGGATTATAGCTCGAATCGAACCGGAATTTTACCGCATTGTTTGCTATTGAAAATGGTTCGGATTGGTCAAGGCGTTCCGGAGTTAGGGACAATTTAGTGATCCGGACCGCCATTTTTCACCCGAGCGACAGGTGTAATTTGGTTAAGCAGGCTCTTGGTGAATGACTACCGCGACGACGCTACGGCCGCCACAGCACACCACGAAAACGAGAGTAAGAGAGAATGTGAGAGAGACAACGACGACGAAAGAGCGGCGCTAACGTGCTACGACCTACAGAGGCAGAGGCGGTTCGGTGGTTCATCGATTATGGTTACGTGGTACCCTGGGCGGCGGTCGTCAAAACCGTTCTCGTACACGCGTAGGTATGCAAGTATAATTAGGTATTTATTTACGCGCTTTAAGATTCTCATCTGGCTACTGTGGAAACGGGTAGCTTCAGATTCCGCCAGAACGCAACCGTAAGATCTACGCAAACTGATTTAGAGAATTACAAAAGGCTAACATTATGAAGCAGCAAAATACATAATCATTTCATACAGTTTCCATGCAGTTCATAATGGTTTTCAAAATTTTACCTGATAATCGTGGTCTAAGCTTTTTTTTATTAATAAAGAGCTCGAAATTCATAATGAACTACATGAGCAGTTCCACCACGTCGGAAGTTTAGCCACATGCCTGCAACAGCTTGTATAAATCAGTTCGAAAAGCCAAACCTGTAAAAGATACCTATATCCGTATGCATCTAGGACATTGGAAATTCTCGATACCGTACGGTACTTAACATAATTTCAGGCATTTCTCGGATTTTTTAAGGTTTCAGAACTTTTGAATTGTCGCGAATATTCAAAGAAATTTAAAGGAAATTCAAGCTCAGTAATTTAAGGAAACTAATATTCAAAATTACATTTTATTTAAACCCCGTGGCAAATGCGATTCTAGTACATACAGATTCAGAGTCAAATTATTTAAATTTAGATAAAAAATAATGTTTCCTTGTATCCCCTCAATTGTCATACTAGGACAGTTTTAAATGTCATCATAATATTATATGAATTGACCACATTATATATATGATTCATGTATTGATCCGGTTCTAGCGATGGCTAGACCCACATTCAATGGCGGCGGCTGATTTGCTGCGTTAAAAAAGATCTAATTCGTGCATCAC
Source organism: Aedes albopictus (assembly GCF_035046485.1). NCBI lineage: Eukaryota > Metazoa > Arthropoda > Insecta > Diptera > Culicidae > Aedes > Aedes albopictus. Next base: position 111,705,772 of record NC_085137.1, read on the forward strand.
TCTTACGAGGCGACTTCATGTGCAGCAAACTTAGGGGCTGTCCATTAATTACGTAAGGGAATTTTTGCGATTTTTCGATACCCCCTCCCCCCCTTGTAAGATTTTTTGTATGGAAATCCAAATATTTTTGTATGGCGCGTAAGATTTCTCAAACCCCCCCTCCCCCTATAAACCCTTACGTAATTAATGGACAGCCCCTTAAAGTGATATCACAACAGAACGTCCATAAATTTCGTCACGCGAATATTGCCGATTTTCAAACCCCGTTCCCCCTATGTCACACTTTTTGTATGAGAACTCTAAAAAAATTCTCACACTTTCACACTTTGCTGAAACCCCCCCCCCCCCCTCCCCATCAACGCGTGATGTATACGCTCCCCAAGAATTTTTTGCCATGTTCCCAAACGTGTATCTGGCGAACAGTCATCATGGAGCATCCATTAAGTACGTCACGCTAAAATTGGGAATGTACATTAGTGTGGGACACGCTTGTATGAAAAAAATAAATCCCCGCTCCAGTCGAATTTTTAGATCCCATTTAGGCCCCATATGAACTGTACAAAATTTCAGCGCAATCGGTGAAACTATAATTTAGCGCAAGCGGTTCAAAGTTTGCATAGGATTTACTATGGGAAAAGTTACACTTTCAAACAGAAAATCCCAGAGGTCGCCCTTTGCCTCCTTAATTCAAATCGATCAATGCTTCTTGTAGAAATAACATTTACGAAACTTTCCTTCGAAGACCGTAAAACGATTGGATGCTTGTGGAAAAAGTTATTGATTTATTACCGTTTAGCAATCCAACGAACGGCTTTTTGTTTTGTTTTATCAGCAGCACTGCTGCTGTCGTTGTTGCATGGGGTGGCGGGAGGCATCACCACCCCCAGAAACAGCAGCAGCCAAGGCAGCAGCTACAGTGCTGCTAGTAAAACAAAACAAAAAACCGTTCGTTCGATCACTAATCAGTAATAAATCAATAACTTTTTCCACAAGCATCCAATCGTTTTGTGGTCTTCGAAGGAAAGTTTCATAAATGATTTTTCTACATGATGCATTGATCGATTTGAATTAAGGGGACAAGGGGCGACCTCTGGGATTTTTTATCTGAAAGTGTAACTTTTCCCATAGTAAATCCTATGGAAACTTTGAACCGCTTGCGCTAAATTATAGTTTCACCGATTGCGTTGAAATTTTGTACAGTTCATATGGGACCTAAATGGAATCAAAAAAGTCGACTGGAGCGAGAATTTGATGTTTGTCCCATACTAATGTACATCCCCACCCCCCTCTTGCACGGGTTTTTCCCTGCGTTTTTACGTGACAAACCATCCCAAACCCCCCTCCCTCTTCAAACGTTACGTTTTTTTTATGGGTACTCCCTCATATAATTTTTCTTATAAGAGAAATAAATGTTCTTACTGGCCGTTGGGTTTTAAGAGGTATTAAGAGAAAAATTTCTACTCAGTTACTGAGATGGACTTATTCCAAATTATTTTTTTTCCTGCTCAGTTTCAGTTAGAACTGAGGCAACTCATTGAGTTGTCTCAGTTTTAACTTAACGGAAATTAAGTAAGAAAACAAAAGTCTTTTCTATTTCTGATTAGGACCAACTCAGTGACTGAGTAGAAATTTACCTAGGTGTATGAATGTAGTAAGGACGTCAAGTAACGGTAAGTAATAGCGCTAAGTTGCATACATCTGGGCGTTAAATTGGATATAAAGTAAGACCAACTCATTGGGTAAGTGGAAATATTTCTGCATGAGTGCAAAGGCATAAGCCCAATGTTCCCTATTCCACAGGTTCGGCCCATCAGACGAAGTGGTATTTGTGATGTGATATTTCAGGCCAAACATTTCAATAGGTCCTATCTGCATTTGAGAGGTTCTCTTTGTTCACTTTCTCTTTCAATTATTGCAATGTAATGGTACACTTTTCAACTATTTTTACAGTACAAAACAAAAGACGATTGTTTCGACCATCGTTCAATGCAAGGAGACAATCATAAAACAAATAAACAGATGAGATATTAACGAAAGAGAGGTAAACCAAAGAGAGCAGATAGGACCTTATGATTTTTAAAAATGGCGCAAGGAGTTTTTTTTACTTAATCATTTATTTAAGGCACATTCGCCAACAGGCATAACGGAGCCGAATTCAGTTAAAACTTTTTACAATTTCATGTTTTTGACTTATAAACTATGATAGTTTTGGCGGCTCCGTGGAAGAAGCCAAATTTGGGTTATCTTGACTAAACCCAAATTTGCGTCAAATAAGGCCTCCGCTGGGTGAAAATAACTTACCACTGGGTGAAAAATTTTGCAGCGATTAAACGAGAACTACCTAGTGACCACTATCGGTGTTTGACGCAAATTTGAGTAATTCTACGGAGCTGCGGGATTGTGTCAAAAGAACTTAAATTTGGGTTGATTTGTAGTTCCGTGAGTAAACAAATCTGTGTACACAAGCTGTGTACACAAGCCTGTGTTGTTTCGTTTTAGGGTATAAGTGTCATACGCCAAGAAATAACGTGATTTGGGTGTTGCATGCATCACGACAGTTACTCGACGTTAGTGCTGCAGCTAATAACGCAATTAATGCACATTTGAAAGGTTCTGATTTTCGTCTGTGTTACTGCAGTCATAATTCAAATACACACAGTAAAACCGCCGTAGCACTAAAATGTGACCTACACACTTAGAAATTCTGAAATTCCCACGAAACGAAATCACCAAAAAACGTAAACGTTTTCAAGACTGAATCACAAATTGGACTCAATTTTACGCGTATCATGTAAGTGCTGGTTGGTTGCGTGTTGCGTTAGATCCGCTTAACCAGAAACGTAGCATCAGTATCACGTTCATCAACCACTTTCTAACTCGCTGAAATAGCCAAGAGGTAGGAGATGTGACGCACGATCAGCAGATCAGTTGTTCGAATCCCATTCCACAATATTTTACTTTTCTATGTTTTATCTGTCAAATCGGTTCTAGCGATTGCTTGACGCTAAGAAAAAATAAGTTTTATTTTGGGGTGTCTTGAAGACGTAAATTTACATGTTATAACCTCTTAATTTATGTTTTTGAAGATGCTCGTATATGTCAGGTTCAAGACACTTAACATTACATGATATTTTTTAGGTGTGGATTAGAATATTAGACACACACCTAAAAAATATCATGTAATGTTAAGTGTCTTGAACCTGACATATACGAGCATCTTCAAAAACACAAATTAAGAGGTTATAACATGTAAATTTACGTCTTCAAGACACCCCAAAATAAAACTTATTTTTTCTTAGCGTCAAGCAATCGCTAGAACCGATTTAACAGATAAAACATAGAAAAGTAAAATATTGTGGAATGGGATTCGAACAACTGATCTGCTGATCGTGCGTCACATCTCCTACCTCTTGACTATTTCAGCGGGTTAGAAGGTGGCTGATGAACGTGATACTGATTCTACGTTTCTGGTTAAGCGGATCTAACGCAACACGCAACCAACCAGCACTTACATGATACGCGTAAAATTGAGTCCAATTTGTGATTCAGTCTTGAAAACGTTTACGTTTTTTGGTGATTTCGTTTCGTGGGAATTTCAGAATTTCTAAGTGTGCAGATGATGTGAATACCTAAGCAGCTGTCTTTAAACTTCTGTACGATTAGTTATTCAATGAGCAGAAATATGATTAACAAACGTGAAGTTTTCTTTGCATGAAACATTTATTCGCCATTTAGTTCAATATATACTCTTGTACAATAGTCGGCGCCTTTGTAGAACATTTAATCAACTGGCATGCTTATTAATGATTTTGAATTGTTACTTGGGTAGTGTAGGAGCAGATTTTGTGAATGTGTAACTCTTACACATTTTATGAGTGGTATGGAAATTATGCATTTATGAGTAGGTCTTACATATTTTAGTGCTGATCAGTTTTAGTGTGAACGCCAACGGCTGTGTTGGAGTTACGGCGAAGGCTGGCGCATTTTGCCCCAAAAGTACTCGCGATTTTGGATTTTTGCACTTAAAACGGCACTTTTTTGCACAAACCATGAATTTTGCGAGTGAACAAAGAGATTTTCACATCAAGTTTCGCAACTTTGTTACATTTTGACCTCCAAATCCGCGAAAAAAGTTTTCACATTCTTACATCAGAAATGCCTGAAATCGTTTATCAATTTTGATATTTTAATAGTTAGTAAAATTCCAAGTTTAGTTGATTGAGAAGACAGAAAATTAAAAATGCTATGAATTGATGTAAAAAGTTTTGCGGGTTTTTCGTCTTTTTTCGACTTTTTTTGGGGGTTTTTCAGCTTGGCAAAACTAGTGTCGCTCCCCCTGGGTAAACTAGTAAATTTATTTGCTGTGTAAATTGTGCATGGGAAATATGTCAAGATTTAAAAAAAAAGATGAATAAAATATCTAGATGATGCCTCAATATTTAATACGGCGATTGTTTTCTTGAGTTTATTCTCTGAAACCAAGAAAAATGGTTCTCCTTGATTAGTTGAGAAAGTTATCTGGAATCATAAAAATCCACAATAATCGAAATTTCAAATCATGCTCATATAAAATATATCTATATAAAGTGGACTTAATTTGTCACTTGTGTTTTGTTGAAAGAATATTTTATGGCACGAGAAAGGCACCATCACCGCTAGGTGGATTAATATGGGTTTTTTCTTATGGTAAGGAATGTCAACTAAAAATATGTTGGGGGATTCTAAGATTGATTGATTGATTTATCTTAATTATGGTGGCTGAAGCCCTTGTTGGCGATTCTACGTTCATTTTGTGTGGGTTATAATATAATTTTGGAAATCTTCCACTCTATTTCTTGCCGATTTTTTTGCAACCCAAGAAATGCCTATATGAAATTGAAGCTTAACAGAACTATAACTTAATAAACGAAGTTCCAGGAAAATATCTGAGGAAAGAAATCTCTGGAGGAAATTCTAGCTGATTTCACGAAATCATTAGAGGAATTCCACGGAGTCATGTCAGTCGATCCTGAGCGACCATTTCAAAAATATCTGAAACTTTGCACAGTTTTTCAATTTCATCTAAATCGTCATTTTTCGATATCAAACCTTCATATTCACTCACGACTAACTTTTCAGAAGGGTGTATGCTAAAACAGCTCAAAAATATTCTAAAAGCTGTACAGCAAAAACGGATTTTTCGATTGTTATGAATTTTTCAGCAAAGTTAGATAACTAAATGATGATTCCTTAGAAAATATACACTGTAAAAAATTTATTTTTTTACTTAAAAAAAAATATGATTTTTGTCACAAAAACTCAAATATCTCAAAACCCTATCTTTTTACCAACGTTAATTTTTTAGGGGAAATGGCCCTTTATATCAGCTATCTACCATAAAATTTTGGTGATGGTAAACTGATAAACAAAAAAGTTATGACATTTCAAACATTTCACAATTTTTACATTTAGTAACAAAAAAATTTTTTTTTCTGTGTAAATTATTTTGAGAATTATTTTTTGATGCTGATTTTATTGTAAAGGCTACCGCCTGAATTAAACAAGTTGTTTTCATGATACTTTTGTTTGATTATTCATAATTTCTATAGTATCTATTTGAAACTTAGACGCGATCCAGTGTTATGATCAAAAATATTGAGAGTGTCATACTTTTTATTGTACGTGACTGGTGAAAAAATCCCTTGATAGTGTTGAAAAGCTGTTGATTATAAGAAAAATGGAATTAAACTTATTTTTAAGACAAAAGCTGTATAATAAAAGTTTTATATACGCGTATACGTCTAGTTTATCTTCAAAAAAATACCTCTTAGAGAACAGACTTTATGATCGGAAGAAGGCGAGTAACTTCAACAACAACAAATGCATGAGAGTTACCTACCACGTGAAAATCCATCGCCCAGTTCACACTACCCCCACCTGGTGGAAATGTTTCACGAAATACTGCGATGTGCAATATCGTCATCAGAAGGCGCTAGTGTGAAACGTCAAACGCAATGAAAAATGATGGGCACTCTTCTGGTTATGAAAGCCACAACCAAGATTCAAAATGATCGTAAAGGCGTGGTCAATGAAAATTTCGTCAGTGTTACGTTTGTTTGTCTGTATACATACCATGACAATGCTCACGAAAAAGCAAAAAAAAAAATACTACCGCTATGGATATTAAATAGTAAATTTTTTCTTCAGCCAAGCAAACAACACCAAACTAGTCAGTTAAAACTAATAAGTGATTTTGTTTATTATAATCTAACGAACAACATGAACAGTCGCTTTCTCAAAGGTCTTCAACTCAACTCTCTCTTGTAGACCGTTTGATGAAAAAAAAATGATCAAAGGAGTTACGAAATCTCACCGAAAGCACCATAGATAATCTGAAAGAGACTGGTTATGCCCAAATTGAATCCAAATTTACGCATTTGCACGTCCTGCCGTCTAGACTTTGACAAACGAGCCATCTGTATATCATCGGTAAAGCAGGGCGTAGGAAGTTCGAAAACGACAACAACTGAGAAATTGCCAGAAGTGCTAAGTGCAGAGAGTCATGTCACCGTACCATCAGCGACATCAGTTTAAACAATTAATCACGCCCCTTTTCAAAAATGCTTTGATATATACTTCAACATCTATACCCATTTCAATATTTTTAACGTTGCAAAACACGCTTTCAACATTCATTTTGAAGAAGAGGGAAAACACTTGTCCTCAAATGTAACAGCAAATAATGAATAAACGACTAATGCGCGGAGGGCGTGATAAAATCGGAACATTACTGTACATATAATATACATAATACATAATAAAAACAGCTTGTTTTACTCACGCAAGGCCATTAACAATAAAATCAGCATCAAGCTGCGATTTCCGGCCGAAATAAAGGCAGGAACAAATCTCATTTTCTTCTTTTGTCACAGCGCTCGTTGACTCGTTAAGGGGGAGGATGATAAATAATAAATGTATTCGATGGAAAAATATCCAAACAATTAGGCAACATAGATAAACTCATCGGATTTATTAAGAAAGTTTCTGTGGAACTCGAATTACACCTTAAATTTGTTGATTTTCTTGAACATTTTATTTGTGCCCCCCTCAAAATGTTGAATTCCGACCAAAATTTTCCGAGGGGGCGGTGACATAAGAGAAAATCGAAATTTGTATTAGCCTAATTTACACTAAAAAAAAATTATTACTAAATGTGAAAATTGTGAAATGTTTGAATTGTCATAACTTTTTTGTTTATTAGTTTATCATCACCAAATTTTTATGGTAGATTGCTAATACAATGGACCGTTTTCCCTAAAAAAATTGCGTTGGTAAAAAGATAGGGTTTTGAAATATTTGAGTTTTTGTGACAAAAATGATATTTTTTAATGTTAAAAAAGATTTTTTTTCACAGTGTATATTTTCTTAGGAATCACCATTTAGTTATCTAACTTTGCTGAACAATAAAATCAGCATCAAACTGCGATTTCTGACCGAAATAATTTACACAGAAAAAAATATTTACCAAATGTGAAAATTGTGAAATGTTTGAAATGTTATAACTTTTTTGTTTATTAGTTTACCATCACCAAATTTTTATGGTAGATTGCTAATACAATGGACCGTCTTCCCTAAAAAAAATTGCGTTGGTAAAAAGATAGGGTTTTGAGATATTTGAGTTTTTGTGACAAAAATGATATTTTTAATGTTAAAAAAGATGTTTTTTTCACAGTGTATATTTTCATAGGAATCACCATTTAGTTATCTAACTTTGCTGAAAAATTCATAGCAATCGAACGAACCATTTTGGCTGTACAGATTTTTGAATATTATTGAACCATTTTCACATACACCCTTTCGAAAAGTTAGTCGTGATTCAAAATAAAAATTTGATATCGAAAAATGGCGATTTAGATGGAACTGAAAAACTGTGCAAAGTTTCAGTTCAATAGAAAATCATGAATTAAAAAATTTCCTTAATTTTGATGCTGTTGCTTGGAATCGCTCATTAGCAAATTCAGTGTCAAACATATCTGCAGAATTGCATTTAACGTCTGGCACTATTTTTCAAATAACTTCTGGAAAAGATTTTGAAAAAATTGCTGCTGATTTTTTTTAATATGTTTATTTTGTGCTATTGTTTCTGGAAAGAATTTATGATTTTAGTTTTTTTTTGGTTTTACCTGTCGAAATAAATTGTAAAAATTTCTTGCAGAATTCATTAAGAACCTTTTGCACGAATGTTTGGTAAAAAATTATGGAAAAAGAAGGGGCCTGTTTCTGAAAAATGCCTCGTAAAATTTATTTAGAACGATATACAATCATTCTTGAGATTGGATAGATCATCCTGTCCTTAATTCTTTCAGATATATTTTGATCAATTTCATGAAAAAACTTTAGAAAGTTATTTGCTCATTTATTTTAAATATTCCATATATTTTAAAATTGTGTGGAAAAATCGGGAGAAATTATTGATGGTATTATTGATTTGCTATACCTAATCAGATTTATTAATTGTGGATGTTCACAGACAGGCAATTGAATGTCCTGTATGTTTAATTTTTGGGGTAATTCTTAAAGATATTCTAAAGATTATTTGCTGTTACAGATATTTTACAGTTAAATTCATTGAGTTTGGTAAATTTCTATAAAAAATCTTGTCAAAACTGTTGCACAAAGTTTCAACTTATTCTTAAAAACGACAATCCCAGAGATTCTACGAGAAATTTTGGAGGAAATAAGAATCACCCAAAAATGAATAACCAATTAGCATTAAATAAATTGCACCAGGAAAACTGTAAAGTACTTACTCTTGATCTTTGGCAAGGAAGAACTCTTCCAGAATTTTCACAAGTAATTCTCTATTGTGTGGAGCGGACCTGGTGTGATGGTTAGAACACTTGACTATCACGCCGAGGACCTGGGATCGAATCCCACTCCCGACATACTCGCAAAATGTGAGTTCTTCCTTCGGAAGGGAATTAAAACGTGGGTCCCGAGATGAACTAGCCAAGGGCTAAAAATCTCGTTAATACAGATAAAAAAAATAATTCTCTATTCAATAAAAACGAAAAAAAATAGTCATAAATATCGACATCGCCCATGGCACAAAATTCCCAAATAGAGGAGAACGTGCCTCTGACATCTCCTTCGTAGATTTACAAAGACTTCAAATTTTAAAAATTGATCTTCTGCATCTAAAAATACGCATTTCATTTGCTTAGGATTAGCAAATATGATAAAAAATGGAAAACGGTGACTTAGCAACAGAAAAGGTTAGTTCAATTGGAAAAATTGCAGCCAAGTTTCTTTCAGTCCTTAATTTGATAAGTTTTAATAATCAGTTAAACTTTCCTCCACAATTGATTTCAATTTTTGCTCCATATGTGGATGGATATGTGTTTAACTACTTTTCCAGTGATTTTTCAGCAGCGCTTTTGCAAAATTTTTGGAATCGCCAAAAAAAATCTCCACCAAAATTCTTGGATCTATTCGTAGTGTCTCATTTCAAGACTTATGAAAATAGTGGCGAATCTGTAACATGATCTTGTTTTCGGAATGCAGACAATAAGTTTTCAGCTGGCAACACTGCCCACATGCAGTAGGGTCGCTGGAGTGGCATGTCGTAGTAGCGCCGCTCCAGTGGAAAAGAGCTTATAATGCGGTCCACGAGGCGCTGCTGCCGGAAAGTGGGTGCCAGCCAGGCAGCACCCAGCAGCCTGCAGCAGAGGAAAACCTCGACTTTTCGTCGTTGTCGTTGCCGCCGTCGACACAGGATGCGAATGAGACGGGTGAACGCGTACTGAAAACGAATTCACTCACTGTACCTACAACTGCTGCTGTCGACTAACTGGAGGGTGCTTGTTTTGCATGGTACTTTTGAAGGCGCTGGGTTTGATGGGCTGGACTGGGATATGGGGTAGTAGATTCAGCACAGAGAAAATGTTTGGAGAGTGCGATGGAATCACGATTTCTCGTTTCGTTGGTCTGTTGAATGGGATAAACGCTGGGCAGATTTGAGCACAAAGTCCAGTGGCAGATTTGTGCGGCTGAATACCTACTTCAATTTATGAAAGTACAATTGAAATTTGAAGTTATGCTTCAACAATTTAATTGTTGTTGGTATATTATATCAATGGTAAATGGCTGTACGTAACTTATTTCTTCGGATTCAGACTTTTAAGGCCTTTTCATATCAATTTTCTTAAATGTTTATATTTTCTGCCAATTTATCATTTGAATTTTTATATTTTTTCTGCGAATTCTACTTCGAGAGGCTTCACTTTTAAAACCCACTAATAACGAATGTATTCGCCATCCGCAAAGCCTCACAAAGTACCCCGCCCGAATCCCATCGAGATCGCTCCGTTGATTTCCATTCATTTCGATTTCCTCATCATCACCGGTGCACGATAATGCCGAAAATCATCCCCTGAATAAAACAATTACCCAATTCGTATTCACCGGACCGCAGTCTAATTCGATATTACTCATTCATGACTGGTGTTTCAGTAGTGGAGCCGTTTCCATAGGAGCCACCACAGGACCAGCCGCCGCCGCCGCCAGGCAAGCTAAGTGGCTATCGTTCGCATCGCACTTCCCAGCAGCCACGCCGGAAAGCCCCACAGTCACACCCACACACAATTCAAATAGATTCCATTACCGGTTTGAATGGCTCAATTTGGGAGGAAAAAAAAGTTTTTGGCGAAAACTACGGCTCCGAAGCGTTGTGGTGGTATTATGAAACAGAATTTGGGACATTTTATGAGCAGGAAATGAAGCATTCATTCCGAACTTGCTGCCACCTGCCATTACCACCATGGTTTTGTTTCAGCGGCGTGGGATGCAACTTTTCCGTGTTGGATGAAAAGTTGCAGCTGAATAGGGAATTTGACGTACCTGAAATGAGAAACAAGGATAAAATTCTGATTAGCTCGATTGTCAACGCCAGTGATTCGCGAGAAATGTTCATGTACATAATTTGAATTAGGCTGTCAGTGCATTTTCCGACATTGATCCTGGACCAGGCAGCTGCCTCAAGTTTTCGTATTTCTTTTCGGAAAAATGTATATTCTAAAGTCCCATTTCAAATTTTATAGAATGTGTAGAATGTGCAATCTTCCTAATGATATAAAAACCTGATATTTAAGAGCATAATATGAAAGCATAGCTACATAGAAATGTTTAAGGCACAGTTAATCCAATAGTTGCGACAGATGCTCAATGCTCATTGGCATGAGACATATTTATATACATAAAAAAAAAAGCTTGCTACAGTTCAATTATTTCGGTTTTATTTACGGCCCATATGAACTCATAATAAACTATATTTTAGCGCAAGCTGTTCTACATTTGCATAGGATTTACTATTGGATATCTAACTCTTACACAAAAAAAAAATCTGAAAGTCACCAATCATCTTCAAAATCAACGTTTCTTGTAGAAAATTCATCGATGAATCATGCCTTCAAAGACGGCGGAACGATCGCATGCCTGTGATTTCCGTTGAGTTTGAATAATTTTAAAGGCAGCATCTACATTTTTGTTGGATGTTTTGTATGGCAATTACAAAATGTTTACTTTTTGACTTTCTCGTACACCAAAGTGTACTGAATGGGAATATGTTCACTGAAGAAACGAATTTTCGATAGAAGGTTCGGAGAGTCGAGTCACATATATCAATCAACTCACTCCGACGAATAGATATGATGTCTGTATGTGTGTATGTTTGTGTATGTATGTATGTCTGTGCACAAAAAAAGTTCACTCACTTTTTAGGCACTTCCCATTGACCGATTTGACGGATTATAGCTCGAATCGAACCGGAATTTTACCGCATTGTTTGTCGGCGAAATTGGCGCGGATCGGTCAAGCCATTCCGGAGTAATGGCCATTTAAGTGATCCGGACAAGCAATCTCCAAATGAGACACATCAAATTGAGTGGCCTTAAAATCAATATGGCGGCTGATGCAAGTAGTTTTAGGTTCTAAAACCATGCAATATGTTTATGTTTGCATAGAGAAGCTGCCTGGAGACCAAGGTAGCGGCTTAAAATTTAAGATGGCGGTTACAATAAGGAGTTTTGGCCTTTAAAACCATGCACCGTTTGAAAAAGAAATATGTTCGGAGTTGAAAAGTGGTGACCAGAAGATGGCGGCTCAAAATGCAAGATGGTGGCAAATGGTCAACATTTCGAGGACGAAGCTGACTAAGGATCCGTTCATAAGCCACGTAGACTATTTGCGGGGAGGCAATGTCGGGCCAAAGCCTACATTCCAAACAAATTTTAATGATTTTGTATGTACGAAAGCCTAGGGAACAAAGGTGGACTGTATAAAATATAGGACGAATAGACAGAAAAACAAATACGATTTAAGGGTATCTAAACAAGTAATGCCCATTGCTTCAGGCAGCTTTTATAAGACGTACCTTACGTAATCTGTTTAGATCACTGAGGAAGTAATTGAATTGGATTTTAATAAGCGTAATTACGGTAACAAACTGGTCCAAAAATCAGGGTTTTAAAAAATTTTAAATTATCAAAAAATATAACTTTGGAATCAGTTGGGTTATTTTGAATTTCTTTTTGGCAATTGAAAGCTTTCGATTTGTAGTTGCTAGGCAATATGCAATACATTGCACATGTACTGGAATCTATAATATAAGATATCTTGAAGCAGCTTATATTTAATTATTTGACTTTCTTAAAAAAAAATCAAAAACTAAAAACCACGAAAAAACTGATAGATATATTTACACATTTTTTGCACTACCATAATTGGGTCGCTTTAACGTATTTTTCCTGAGAACTGCATTTTATTATTATCTATTCTATTCTAGTGCTTGCACAGCCAGTATTGAAAAGCATCCTGGAAATATCAAAACTTCTTTTGATATTTCTTGTCAGCATTATTATTTGCAGTATGTCAGAGACGTGACACAAATAATAAAACGGCCACTGTGCTGACTAATGAGCTGGGGGAAAATTTAAAAAAATAATAAAGCAATCAGGTCTTCCACTTATGAATAACATTGTTGACGAACCTTTTTAATTGTATAAAGGAAGAAACGGGGACAACCGTACCAACCGTGAAAACTGCATTTTATTATCTTTCAGAAACTTCAAATCAGCCAACTAGTTATGATATTTCAGTTTAGAAAAAAAGGTTTTTGCAAATCTTGATTTTTTTACAACCCCATCCCAAAACCCCTTATGTTGCAATAAAAAATATTGTAATTCACTAGACGACAAAATTGATTTTTTTTTCACGCACTTCGACAATGTCTTCCATTTCCAATGGAATTTGACCCGCTGATTCCGAATCTATCTTCGAAATTCCTGTTTCACGTACAGTTTTTTTTTAAGAAAAACAGGGTTTTATTAATAAAATTTCATATTTTCATTAAAAATTAACTATTGTCTTAAAATTTTGATTTTTTTATCCGTTTATCTTAACCAATATTTACATTTGATGGAATTTGATCTACTGATTCAGAATCTGAACTAAGAATTTATGTAACATCTACAGTTTTTTAGAAAAATGGGGTTTTATTTACAAAATTTCATATTTTTATAGAAAATAAAGTGTTTTCTTTATAATTTTAAGTTTTTTATCTGCTCATCATAATCAATATTTATATTTAATAGATTTACATCCAATGATTTAGAGTCTGACCTAAGAATTTCTGTAACACGTACAGTTTTTGAGAAATATAGGGGTTTATTCACAAAATTTCATATATACACCGAAAATAAACTATATACCGTAATATGGGGTAACATTAACATTAACAGTAATACAGTAATTTCTAACCTAACATTGTATCGAGTATTTATTCAAAGCATAAATGTTTGACAATGTATCTCATTGCGTTACGAAACACAGTTAAGAAAAAATCGATTTATTTCAATGTTTATGAAGTTCAAATTTAATGAATTCATCAATTGATAGCTAAATAATAACAGATTACGAAAAACCATTCGCGATCAGAAACTGACTCAAGTAAAAAATGTTTGTTTGAAAATTTCATGAGCTCGGTCAAGCTGATCAATGATACCCCGTTTTACGGTACTTTATAATTTTATTTTTTATCTGATTAACTTTACCATATTTATATTGAACTAGCTGTCCCGGCACACGTTGTCTTGCCAAGCTGTGGTGGTTTGACAACTGTTGAGCTCATAACATCGCCGCACTCTAGATTGGTTTTATTTCGATCGTGTTGATTTGCTTCCCAGCTCATGAAAAATCAGTACTTTATCAGTTTTCTTACTTTTCTAGTTGATTTTTGTAACTTTTTGTACATATAAACACAGCCACCATGAATATGAATCGAACAGTGCGAAAGTCATGCTGATCCGTTCATCCGTTCGTGAGTTTTGTTGCCTCAAAGGAACTTCTAACTCATTTTTATATATATAGATAGAATTTGATCTAATGATTCAGAATCTGACCTCAAAACGTCTGCAATTTGTACAGTTATTGAGAAAAATGAGGTTTTAAACACAAAATGTTATATTTTAGTAGAAAATAAATCATTGTTTTTATAGCTATTTGGAATGCGACCAGGGTTTTGTTGAATAGTCCCTCTGTTATTGGCTGTTTCCGGCCAAAATGGATTTTTAGGCGGAATTACTTTATATCTTCCAACGTTTCGGTCCTTGGTTTGGGCCTTCCTCAGGGAGGTTATAGGTGTACCGCTAGCGTTTCATAGCCCGTTGCTGGGCTGTGGGCTGTCGGTATAATCTTTGTGGTTTGTCTGATTTTGGATGGTGGTGGGTAGATTTTGAGGGTGATTTTTTTTTAATTTTTGTTGTTGCCACTTCACCAACCACTGACATGGCGTCTAGACACTGTGTACTGGTATATGTGTGTAATTTTTACAATGAATGTGTTCATATGGTTTTGTGAGATTTCTCTCTTTCTGTTTTGCTTGTGTGTATGTGTGTGTGTTTGCTGTAGTTTTCCACTGTATATTGCACTGAGGCCTTCTACGTCGGTCCGGTGATTGACGGTATGTGGGGTGTTGTATATGTGGAAACATTCCAATAGGGGTAGCGTAGCTCTGTTGTTCGTTCGGTCTATTATTTTGGCTCCCTGTAGAGCAAACGTGTGGTCCTCTTTTACGCAGTGTTCGGTTAGAGCTGTTTTTTGACTGTGTTGTATCATGGCTTGATCGTTTTTAGTGTATCCCAGATCCCGTAGACGATTGAGTTGGTTCACGTTTGATTGATGTCCACTCAAACGTTTTTTTTAGCTTATTTGTTGTCATACCGATGTATGAGTAATCGCAATCATTGCAAGAGATTTGATATACAGTAAGGACCCGATTTTGTCAGCCCCTGGTAGCATTTTGGGCTGACAAAATCGGGTACCTGACAAAATCGGGACATTTTTTTTATTCATGAAAAATTGTTCTGAGCACGTCAGAGACAGAGATAAGTATGGAGGGTCTGCTTTGGGTTCGTTAAAATATTACGTAACGCCAATGAGAGGGGGAGCCCAGCGCTGTGTTACGCTACATACGAAATTTTAAAATTTCTCTTTCAAAAATAGTTACGCGGAGGAATAGCGGATAGGGTCTAAAATTGCCAAAATTTTGCGTTACGTAATATTTTAACGAACCTTTTGTGGTGAAAAAAATCAAAAGGATGGTAAGGGCACAGAAAAAAAGGTATTTGGCAAAGTTAACATTCAATTCTTTTTTACAGCAAAACTATTAAATCTTCTATTTCTTTTTCTTCTTGTCATAACATCCCTACTAGAACACAGCTTTTTCCTGGCTTATAGCAATTGTGGTTTACAGAAGACAGTTGACACTGGTTAGCGCAGTTTAAATCATAACATCTAACTTTAGCTGTCAACGAATGAAAATGAATCAACATCTGATTGACAAGTATAGACACTCAAACTGTCCGAATTGCCTAGTTTCCGCTGCCTTTCCACTTTAATTTCCAGAGAATAATCTCTAAAAAATCTCTGGAGAAATCTTTGAAGAAATGTTCGGAAAAATTTTTAGAGAAACTACCCAAGGATATACGGAACGTAACCCTCAAGACATTCCCGGAGGGATCCCGTAAGTAGTTTCTGCAAAAACCTTTAAGGGAGCTCCGGATAAATCAGTTAAGTAATTTCTGAAAGAATCCTAACTGCAATTTCCGTAGAAATCTCTAGAGGCATTTATTCAGCATTTTCTGAAAACTCATTGAAAGAATCCATATTGCAATCTTTCAAGAAATCTCCTTGAGAAATCCATGGAGGAATTCCTGTAACAAAGTACTGGGGAAATATCAGGAGCAGTTTAAGGAGAAACCATAGCAAAAATGAATTGTTAAAGTCTAGCATGAATTCCAGAAGAATTTAAAACAAAATTTTCTAAAGGAATTTCAGAAGCAATACCAATGTATTTTCGTAAGGAAATACCAAGAGGTAACCCTGGAAAAATCTCAAGCGGGACCTCCTGGAAATCCATAGAGGATGCCCAATTGGGAAATCTAACAGTGAAATCTCTAAATAGAGGAATTCTTGTATGAGTAATAACTGAAGGCATTAATAGAGGAACATTTTTCTAAATTCCTAGAAGGATCCCTGAAGGAACCCTAAAAGGAATTCTTGAAAAAATCCCTAGGAAAATCGCAAGATTTATTCATCAGTAGGATGGCTCCAGGGGCACGTTCTCTTCCATTTGGGAAATTTGTGCCTTCCGTAAATTTATTCATGGACTAATGCACGCAGTAATTTATACAGGAATTATTTCAGAAATATCTACAGAATTCTCTGAATACATAACTAGAGGAGAATTTCTGAAGGAATCTCAACAGGAGTTAGTCATCGTTTTTGCTCCACACCGCTCATTCGATTTGTAACCAGATTATATGCCTTCTCCCAAAATTTGAGCTCATTTGGTTGAACATTGAGACTGCACAAGCCCTTCAAAGTTTGTATGGGAATTACTATGGGAAAACGATGTTTTTTATTCAATCGACTGTAGCATTTCCCCAAGTGCCCTGGAGGGTTAGTTGACCCTTAGTAATCCTATGTTACTCTATCAATAACTTGATGATTTTGTGGCTATATCGGTCTCTTTCTACTCATAGTATAAGGGAGTAGAGATCAAAGTGGATAATGAAATGATAGATATGATAGAATTCGCTAGGTAGCGAACAAGTGTGAAATTTTTTATAGAAGGTGAAATTAGGCAAGTAGGCCATGTATTGAACGAATACATCGAATGCGTGAAACTTTTTGATATAGCCACAAAATCATCAAGTTATTTATAGAATACGGTCGATAAATCAGCATATGATATGAAAAGTTTGGCTCAAAAAGAAAAGTGTTCTATCCTATAAGATCGAAAAAGCTAATAGGAAGAACACGCCGCGATATAGGCATACCCCTATGAACGGAGTGCGAATTCCGAAAAAGCTACCGATCGATAGAATTTGTGATGAAAACAGAACAATACATTAGGCAGTCGGGTGCCTGAAACTTTTGCCAGTCTTGGTAAGGTGGTATGAAAACTACCAACCAAGCCGATCTGTTTAAAAGCACAGGTCGCACGGCAGAAGTTTCACGCATTCGATGTATTCGTTCAATACATGGCCTACTTGCCTAATTTCACCTTCTATAAAAAATTTCACACTTGTTCGCTACCTAGCGAATTCTATCATATCTATCATTTCATTATCCACTTTGATCTCTACTCCCTTATACTATGAGTAGAAAGAGACCGATATAGCCACAAAATCATCAAGTTATTAATAGAATACGGTCGATAAATCAGCATATGTTACTCTATCAGCTAAAACTTTTCCGAAGACCGCATTCAAATAGCACGCCTCATTAATTAGTTATCGATTTGTATCCAACTGGGCAAACTTTAACAGTGATCCTCCAGCTTCTCAGCAGGCAACATTGCTGCACATGGCGCCAAAGATAGCACACTGAAATCATGGCTACTATGTTTCACTGCAAAAGGCAGTGATGCCTACAAAGTAGTTTGAACATCATGAGTAAAGATTTAGATTCTGGATAAAAATCGGTAACTAATTAATGAGGCATGCGATTTGAATGCAGTCTTCAGCAAAGTTGTAGTTGATAGAGTGGCCTAGACGAAACAATAATCAACTAATGCTCTACGGCACTTGGGGAAATACTACGGTCGAATGAATCAAAAACATCGTTTTCCCAAAATAATTCCCATACGAACTTTGAAGGGCTTGTGCAGTCTCAATTTTCAACCAAATGAGCTCAAATTTTGGGAGAAGGCATAGAATCTGGTTACGAATCGAATAAGCGGTGTGGAGCAAAAACGATTTTTTGAACCACGCTAGGGTATCATGCATGAACAATTCTTAGGGAAATATCTGAAAAGATTCTTATAGAAATTTCCAGAAAATTTCTTGGAGGAACTCCAGCAGAAGTTCATGGACTATCCAAACAGATATGTATGGAGAAATGTCAGCAGGATGTCTTGAAAGAATCGCTAGGAAAATCCCTGGATAAATCCACGTAGCAAATGTAGGAGGAATTATTGGAGAAATCCTTGGAGAAACCCCTAGATACATAGCTGTAGGAGTTCACGTAAAAAGTTTTTGAAAAAAAAAATGCTGTAAGAATATCAGCAAAACTTTTGTAGGAATCCTAGCTTATTTAAAAAAAATAAGAAAAGCTTCTGGAGAAATCACAGGAGGACCCAACTAACATTTTCAGCGCCATAAGCTTCAGTCATTTGCTTTCTGTTGTGTAACCATCGAGTAAAAGCAGTCAACGCTGAATAAAAGGAAAGCTAGTCAAATATAAATAATAAGCTAATACACAACTGCAAAACAAGCACCATATAGCTACCAAACTCGACTTTCAGAAATCAATCACTTTTCACCGGGGCTGCCTTTACTGCACTCTATTCCAACTCCGGGAGATTTCCCGGAAGATGTGAAAACTTGAACACATCGAATAGGAGTCCCCACTAACAAAACAGCTGCTACTATACAGTACAATTCGTTATACTGACAAATTCCCAAACCAGCAGCGCTTTAAAGTCCGTTTTGCGATTTCATTAGGGCTAGAAGCTGTAATAAAGAAACTGTTGGTTTACCAACACGGCTTGTCGGATGTAAACATTATTGTCAAAACAAATTTTAAGCGAGATATACAGCTACTACACAAATTCTTTACAGCTATCCATCTCTGTGCTGTGAAATTATTTGGGTTGCTTTTATTGCACTTTAATTCAATGCCGGAAGATTTTCCGGAAGATGTGCAAATTGAGTAAGAGTCCCAGCCACTACAACAGCTGCTTTTATACAGTACGTTTTGTAATGTTGCCAAAACACAAAACAGCAGCGCTTCGTAGCCGTTTAAAGAACACTCTTTCAGCTAGAAGCTGTGAAGAAGAATCTGTTGGCGCAACCACACATTTTTTTTTTTAGTTTTTATTTTTGTGTATTTTAACTTTGCAACCACACAGCTTGTTCAATGTAAACACTATTGCGTTTGACGTTTCACAAGCTTTTGCAGCAAGACGAAGTTGGGTAAGGTTTCTTGTGGCACAATTATAAAGCCTTGTCTGGAGTAAAACAAAACGGGCTATTTTCTATGTTATTTATATATATATATATATATATATCAGTGTGGTAGCGAGGACATCATCGGGACCAGTGGACACGGAGATCAGGAGTTCGATTCCAAGTAGCGGAAAGTACTTTAATTATTCAATTTTGATAGTGATAATTCCAGTTCCACATGCATTGCGTCACGGTATCCATAACCTAATTATATTTAATCGTTTAATTTGGGGATGCCGTATAACTATTATTTAACAACTGCGAAAAGGCTGAAAAAGCGCCTTCTCAAGATGTTATTCAATTAGTGGTTACATAGGAGCCGAGAAAAGAACTATGACTTCGTGGCATAGAAGCTGCTCGCACAGCATATACATGTGGATTAAGTTCGCCAGATTCATTGGTATAGGGCTTGCATAGAAGCTTCCGTCCATATGTACAACACAGTAACTCAGCATCAAGCCGTATTGAGGACGCTTTGTTGACGTTTACATTCACAATAAATGTTAGTTGGGGAATGCCAGAAAAAATCTTAAAGAGACACACCTTAATGAATCGTTAAAAAATTCCCGGGAGAATTCCTTTAAAAACTTCCGGCGGAATTCTTGGAGAAATACCAGCAAAAATTCATAGAAGAAACCACGCAAAAGTTCTTGAAGGAATCACAGCAAGAATTTTTTGGGGAATCCCATCTCGAATTTCTTAAGGGTTTCTAATGAATACAATTCTGACAGCAATTTTTGAAGCAATCAGGAACAGGAACTCTACAATACAAATCTCATAATAAATCTAGACCAACATGTAAAAGGGCGGAACAACCATTGCATTCTCGACTTCTCCCACCTTGTCTAGGCGTATTTCAATTTATTTGTGCAAATTTATCCCGTTATCAGATATAGGGCAGTCTGCTCTATCTGTTACTGGTCAGAGAACAGAGATTACATGAAAAATGGGCCATGTGCTCAGAAGGAAGGGAGAAGCAAAAATTCGAAATGGTCATTGCGCCCTTTTCAAATGTTAGTCTCTCTGGATCAATCTAAACAAGTAAACCTAGAGGAATCCCAGAGATGCCGGAAAAAAGTAAAAGGATTGACTTGTAATCACAACAACAGGCAGCGTTTATTGTTTGTTCTGTTCCTGAGGAAATTCAGAAGAATAGTCTTTAAGCCCATGTAGCCGATGTGGTAAGCGCAGATTGCACGTGCAAAACCATGTTGAGGGTGAGGAGTTTGATTCCCGGTTAGCTCAGAATCCACTTCATAATCGACATTTCCTTAACCACCTTGTGTATAAAATATCTTCATGACTACCACACGATATATGTACATTGTACAAATGTATAATAAACATTGGATGTGGGGGATCCCAGTTAAAATTTTTAAGAGTTCTCGTAAAATAAGCTGAGGAGCAGGCTGTGTCCCAGTTGGAACGTTACGCCAAGAAGAGAGAGAGAGAGAGCTGGAATCTTTTAGCAATTTAAAACAATATTGGTTCAAAACATTGGCGAGGGTTTGGTGCTAAAATTGCCTCAGTGTGGTAGTTTGCAAAACAAGATTGGCCGTTTTCAAAAGTTACACGAGTTTTGTTCATTGCGTAATTTTTTTATGGCGCCTAAAGACATCAGCTGCATTAATAATGATTATAAACTTGAAATTCTGAATGAAATACAAATTTATTTTTTTACTTCAAAAAAGGCTGACAAAATCGGGTCAAAAAGCTGACAAAATCGGGGGTAGACAAAATCGGGGGTAGACAAAATCGGGGGCTGACAAAATCGGGTCCCCACTGTACCACATTGTGTTGCTACATCGGTTCGTATGGAGACGGCCGACGGTGTTTACTTTGCGGTGGGCTATTTTGACTGTTGGATATTCATCTTGAAGAATTCTTGATATTTTCTGGCTGAGATGTGGTATATATGGGAAGCTGATGTATTGTGGCATGCTGGGTGTCGAGTTTTCCCTTTCCTGTGGTGGATCGATATGTTCGGGTTCTTCTGGAGTTCAGGTGTTGGTGTCGGAGATGCAACCATCCCCACTGCCGACCCCACCCCCAACACCACCGCCAACGTGCCCACCACATTAGCTAGCATCTAGCGGCCGTCTCCATACAAAAGTGAAAGGTCCACTCGACCCGCAGCAACACAATGTGGTATATCAAATCCCTTGCAATGATTGCAATTACTCATACATCGGTATGACAACAAATAAACTAAAAAAAACGTTTGAGTGGACATCAATCAAACGTGAACCAACTCAATCGTCTACGGGATCTGGGATACACTAAAAACGATCAAGCCGTGATACAACACAGTCAAAAAACAGCTCTAACCGAACGCTGCGTAAAAGAGGACCACACGTTTGCTCTACAGGGAACCAAAATAATAGACCGAACGAACAACAGAGCTACGCTACCCCTATTGGAATGTTTCCACATATACAACACCCCACATACCGTCAATCACCGGACCGACGTAGAAGGCCTCAGTGCAATATACAGTGGACTTCTCCGTACAATAGCCCCTAGACACCTCCAGCAAACCCAAACAAACCCGTCACCCGCCGAACCTGCCTCGCTTCCCCACCATGAAACAACCGATAACCAAAACAAATAGGCATAGCAATAATAGTGAAAACTACAGCAAACACACACACATACACACAAGCAAAACAGAAAGAGAGAAATCTCACAAAACACCATATGAACACATTCATTGTAAAAATTACACACATATACCAGTACACAGTGTCTAGACGCCATGTCAGTGGTTGATGAAGTGGCAACAACAAAAATTAAAAAAAATTCACCCTCAAAATCTACCCACCACCATCCAAAATCAGACAAACCACAAAGATTATACCGACAGCCCACAGCCCAGCAACGGGCTATGAAACGCTAGCGGTACACCTATAACCTCCCTGAGGAAGGCCCAAACCAAGGGCCGAAACGTTGGAAGATATAAAGTAATTCCGCCAAAAAATCCATTTTGACCGGAAACAGCCAATAACAGAGGGACTATTGTTTTTATAATTAATTTTGTTTATCTGCTCATAGTCAATAATATATAGAAAAGTGTAAACAAGTATTCGATTAGTCGATTCAAATTCAATGCTTCGAAATTCTGTAAAACGTACAGTTTTTGAGAAAAAAATGTTTAACATTTACATGAATTTATGGAAAAAAACATTAATTTTTCATAAGAATATGAAATTTTGTTTGTAAAATCCAACTTAAAAAACTGAATGTGTTGCAGCAATTCTAAGATAAGAATAAGGAATAAGTGGGCAATGTGAATACAATCCATTAAATACGACCTAGTAAGAAGCTGTCCATCAATGACGTAAGGGACATTGGAGAGATGGGGGTTTAAGAAATCTTACGCGCCATACAAAAATATGTGGATTCTCATACAACAAAAAAATCTTACAAGGGAGGGAGGGGTCGTCGAAAAGTCGTGTGATTTTACTTACATAATAAACGGACTGCCCCTAAATACAATTATGCAGTTCAATGAGCATATGCTAATTAAAAAAATACATTAAAAATGTATTTATACGAATAGGGTATTGGTTCCCTCATTAAGCATGTGGCTCCCATATTCATCCTACGAAAAAAAAAGGATTGAAGCGCTGTTTGTTTTGTTTCCTTTTTGTATTTTTTGTTAGAAGTGTGCACTCATGAAAACAAAAAGAACGGAATCAATCGGTGCCGTACGCGCTTGTTTTTGAAAAGGATGAATATAGGATCATGAGATTACTGATGGCACACATACCCTATTTGGAAAACTGTACGTGGTACAGAAGTTCTGGGGTAAGATTTCGATTTAGCAGATCAAAATCTATTATATACAAATATTTGTGTTGATGAGAGGACCTTGGATTTAAAAAAATATAAGAAAAATTTCATTTTTTATGAAAACATAGAATTTTGCGCATAAAATCCCATTTTTACTCAATTATTTTACTTGTCAGAAAAATTATTACGTCAGATAAGGATTCAATGGATCAAAGTGTATTATATATGAATATTGGCTATGACGAGCAGGTAAAAAAAAAACTTAAAGGACACTATTTTTTTCCATGAAAATATGAAATCTTGTGAATAAAACCCCATTTTTCTCAAAAACTGTACGTGTTATAGCAATTCCGAAGTCAGAATCGGAATCAGCGGGTCAAAACCCATTGGAAATGGAGCAAGTGGTCAAAGTGCGTGATCCACTGTTGACCAGTGGGGTTCGGAGATCCACTATATCGATTTCTATGAAATGGTTGAAGATTATCTGCACAAGTGCAGTATCCTTCCCGCTATAAATCTGGTGAGTCAAAACAAATTTTAATATATTGCTATAAATTTTGCAAAAAAAAGTGTTATTCTTCGAATTACCGCTTACTCAAATTTCTCTCGAAAATCATTTAACATGTCATTGCTTCCAGTCAATTAAATATTTCTGAAAAATATATTAGTTAGTGATTTTCAAGGTGATCACAATCTTTAGATGTGGAACGGACCTGGTGTGATGGTTAAAGAACGTAACTATCACGCCGGGAACCTGAGATCGAATCCAACTCCCGACAAACTCACAAAATGTAAGTTCTTCCTTCGGAAGGGAAGTAAATCGTGGGTCCCGAGATGAACTAGCCTAGGGCTAAAATCTCGTTAATACAGATAAAAAAACCTTTGGATCAAGTACAAATATCTGTGAAGGGTAAGAAAAAACTGTGGGTGCATTTTGTTCCACCAAAGTATTGTTTTAAACAACTTGTGCCAGAAAAAAAAAAACTGTTATTTTGAAAAGTCTGTGGGAAGGTACAGTATATCCTGAATATTTTTGAATAAATGCAAAAGCATTGATGATCTCCAGCTATACAACATCTGGTATAGTATGAAGTTCAATTCCGAAGAAAGTAATTAAAAACGAATGAGAATCAATGTTTCATCATTGACATATATAACCAGTATTTTTTGGTATTTTGTTGCTAAATATTTCAAAAAAAAAAATGGCAATGTAAATTTATTTGATTGTTCGTTATAGTATTCCATAAGGAATTCATCGGACTTCCATTCTACACTATTGAAAGAAACCACCCAACAATGACCGTTCGCAGAACCAATTTCCACCATTACGGCTAATAGCTTTCCGAAGCCTTATACACACCCGTGTCAACGTGCCGAAGTAGTGTTTGAACAAATAAATATTGACCTCAGCAGTGCAGGAAAACCGTCCTCACCGCCATCAGCGGAGAAGGACCCTAATTATGGCTTCCGTGTTGTTGCCGCCACCACCATAGTCGTTGAACCGAACCCAGATATTTCATCCCCATTCATCTTTTCGACGACGGTGCCACACGGTGGCCCCGGTCGGTGGCAGCAGTATTAATTTGGTTGTTTATTGGCCAAATGCGATTCCGCCGCATCGTTATATCAGCATGACCAGGCATCAGACCAGCAGCAGCAGTAGCCGCCGCCGCAGCACCAATGGAGCGTAGATAGGTACACAGCATTGGAAGCTTGAAGCTATTGGTTATTGCACCAAAAGCCGCATAAATAACCCCGATGAAGTTCCTGTTACCCCTTCGGCAGGTGCCATAAAATAGGAGACACAGACACACAGACACGTTTACGTACGTGGAGACCAATATTTAATAATCTATTTATGAACCCTGAAAGCATAAATTTCCCTGCTTTGCGTCGCAGCGCAGCATCCACGATCGATGGTAATGCAGGTAAGGGTACAGTGATGGGGAAAAGAAATTTGACAAATGGTTTGGGTGGCTTGATGATAATGTTTTGAAAGAAACAAATCATTCCAATAAGCATAAAATCTTATTCCTGTGATCTTTGTGAAAATTCAGAGGTAACGACGGTCAATTGCTTCGTAACTGGCTTCTGAACGTGTAGGAGGTCACTACTAAACCAAAGAGTTGCGAAGTCACTTAACTAAATCTGTTGGCAATCATCTTCCGAGTGCCACTGTTGAGTAGATAAGCGAAAAGCTCCCACTTTGGTGTGCTTGCGCTTATACGCTCATAATGTAGATCATCGCTTTTTGCGCGCCACGCACCACGCCAGTCGAGATCGTTTGTCGCCAGTAGTCACGCGAGTGCACGCTAATCTAGTGTGAAAGTGCAATCAATATCATCGACGCGATATATGACAACCGACTGGGCCAGGTACCAGTGGTAGATATACCAGTCGACGTGACGATGGAGGGAACTGCATTTTTGAGCCCGCAGGGCTGAATTCAGGTAAAGTAAAAAATTGTGTTTACCGATAGCGCCTAGCAGGTGGTACCAAACGCGAATGGAATCTGATATTCGTTTCGGTAGCACATTAGCTTGGCTTGGGAGTTCGTTCGGTGAGCTACAACCTGTTCACGCGAGAGCAACCTTTAGGGGGTCATAAAGTACGGTGCGACGCGGCGTCCTCTTCGGCTGCATTGCGCGCGGACAAAACGTATACTGATTAAATGAATGCATCACATGTAACGATTTATAAAAGTGAGACAAACATTGCGCTTTAAACAAGGTTTTTAAATAATTATTATGACAATTGGCTTCTTTAGCGGTGTTGAGATAATTTCATATTCTGAATCTACATGCGAAACTGAGCCGAAATCCAAATTTTCATTAATTTTGGTGCCCGGGAACCTATTTAAAAATCAATTTGAAGTTTGTATGGGAACGATTTGTCGAATCACCCCTCGTCGCATTTTGTACTGGGTGGAGCTGTCAAACAGTTACCCAGCTGTCAAAAGGTGATTTCATAAAATTTCTTTGAAATTGATTTTAGGTACCAAAATAAAGTTCTAAAAATCTGAAAAAAATCATAGTGGCTCAGAAAAAGGTGCTCTTTCGTATAAAATCAAAAAATCGATACATTTTTCTTAATTTAAAAACCCAATTGATGGCTAGGGCGTTAGACAGTCGCTTGTTGTTTGGTGTTCGAGTTCGACCAAAAAGATGTTGAGGTCGATATAACCCAGATAGATTAACTGAACGTATACTACGCCAATGCAGTGTATTCAAAAAAGATAGTGTTGGGGATGTACTTCAATATAAGAAAAATTATCTTAAACGAAAGTGGGATTCTGAACAGTTTAATTATTTATAATTGTATAGTTACCTACACTACAAAACTTTGTTAAAGTCTATCACATCTAAAAATTTTCTTTTGTGAAACATGGATTTTTATCCCGAAAAAAAGAGGAACTTTAGGTACTGAATAGTCGAGCGTCTAGCAGCGAATGGGGAATCGAGTGTTTGTGGATGCCCCCAAGGGGGAGTCTCATCGCCGCTTTTGTGGAATCTCGTAGCAGATAAGCTATCAAGGCAACTCAATAATAGCGGTTTTTCTACTTTTGGTTTTGCCGACGACTACCTAACATTGTTAGTAGGTATGTGCAAGAGCACCCTTTTCGACCTGATGGAAAGCGCCCTTCAGGTAGTTGAGAGTTGGTGTCGCCAATATGGCTTTTCGGTAAATTTGAAAAAAAAAAATGTTCTTTTCACGGGAAGGCGAAGCCGTAATGGCGTTTGGCTATTGCGTTTCTTTGATTCTGAAATCAATGTGACTGAACAGGTAAAGTACGTTGGAGTTGTTCTTGATTCCAAGATTTCCTGGACACCTCACATCTTGCCTCTCCCGATGAGGTAGAAGTATAGTGTCTTCGGCGAATTTGTTCAGCAGATTAAGAACTAACTGGCAACGCCGACTTTGGTTCGCAATTCGGCCGCTAGGTGGCGCCAATGTCAAAAATGTTCAAACCCTCATATTTCAGAAACCTGATAAGATAGAATGATGCTGTCTTCGGCAAAATTCTTCAGCAAGCTCAGAACTATCTGGGATTTATCCGCTAGGTGGCGCATTGTGTCTGAAACATTCTAACACGTATATCTCGATACCCTAATGAGGTACAAGCATGCCGTTTTCAGCAAAGTTGTTCAGCAGGGTAAGAACTATTCGGCAATGGCGTCTTTTGTTCGAGAAGCGTCCGCTAGGTGGCGCCAGGGTAAACAATCTTTAAACTTCTATGTCTCAGAGTCCTGATAAGATGCCATCGTTAACAAAGTTCTTCAGCAAGCTAAAAACTGTCTGATAGTTGAGTCTTTGATTTGTGATTTATTCGCTAGGTTATTCGCTACACCGTCTTTTACCCCCTGCAGACAAATTTTGTCACTCCAAAGTATTGCTCCATTTTCTCTTCCGGGAATGTCTCCAGAAATTTCTGCAGGAACTCCTCCGGGAATTTTTCCAGGAATTTCTCCGAGAATTTCTCTAGGAATTCCTCTGGAAATATCTCCAGGAATTCTTCCGGATTTTTTTTCCAGGATTTCCTCAGGACCCACATCAGGAACTCCTGCGGAGATTCCTTCAGGAATTCCTTCGGTAATTTCCCCAGAAATTCTTCTGGGAATTTCTCCACGAGTTCTCCAGGATTTCCTACGGATTTCCTCTGAGAATTTTCTTAGGAATACCTCCATGAGTTCCTCCGGGAATCAGTCCATGAATTGCTCCGGGATTTTCCTCAGGAAGTATTTCAAGAATTTCTTGGAGCTGGATTTCTCTGAGAATTTTTCTAGGAGTTCCTCCAGGAATATCTCCGGGAATTCCTTCGGGATTTTCTTCAGGAAATCCGCCATGAATTGCTTCGAAAATTTCTTCAAGAAATTGTCCGGGAAATCCTCCAGAAATTCCTCTGGAAATTCCGCCGGGAAAACTTCCGGTTTTTTTTTTTCAAAAAGATCCAGTGGGAATTTCTCTAGGAAGTCTTCCTTGTGGAAGTCTTGCGTGACTTTTTTTTTTTCAGAATACCCTCTGGGAATTTCTCCGGGAATTCCTTCGGGAATGTCTCTGGAATTTCTCCAGGAAATCCTTCCTAATTTTTTCCTGGAATTCCACAAGGAAATTCTTTACGATTCCCTCTAGGAACTTCTCCGGGAATTCTTCTAACCCATCAACAATTCCTCCGGTGATTCCTTCAGTTATTTCTCCAGTACTTTTTCCGGGATTATTTCCAGGAATTCTTTCGGGTATTTCTCCAGGAATTCTCCCGGGGGTTCCTCCAGGAATTCCCTCAGGGGATTCCTCCAGAGATTCATCCTGGATTTTTCTTCGGGGAGCCACCCAGGAAGGAAGATTCCCTGAAGAATTTCCCAGAGGAATTGCTGAAGAAATTACCGAAGGAATTCCTAGAGAAATTTCCTGTGGAATTCCTGGAGGAAATCCTAGAGGGATTCTCAGAGGAATACTTGGTGAAATTCCCAGAGGATTTCCTGAGAAAATGCCGAAGGTTTCCTTTAAAAATTTCCGGAGGAATTTCAGAAGAGTCTACGGAGGAATTCCTGAAAGACTTCCTGGAGGATTTTCTGGAGGATTTCCTGGCGAAATTCCCGGAGACATTCTGGGAGGAATTCCTGGATGGAGACTCTCCCGGAGGTATTCGTAAAAGAAGTCCTAGAGGAATTCCGTGAGAAATTCTCGAGTGTTTTGTGAGAAAAAAAATCAGGGAAGCCTTCCCGAAGAGATTCCTGAAGAAATTCCGAGAGGATTTTCTTGAAAAAAAAAACGGCAGTTTTCCTTAGAAAATTCCTGGATATATTCCTGGAGAAACTCGTGGAAAAATTCCCGGAGAAATTCGTAGAGAAATTCTTGGAGGAATTCCTATAGAACATCCCGGAGGAATTCCTGAAGAAATTCCCGGAGGAGCTCATGGAGGAATTCCCGGAGGCAATCATGGTTGAATTCCAGGAAAAATTCTATGTAAAATTTCCGGAGAAAATCTCGGAAAACAGTCCGGAGGAATTCCTGGAAAAATTCCCAGAAGAATTCCTGCAGAAATTGCCGAAGGAATTCCTGAAGGAGTTCCTGATGGGAGTCCTAGATGAAATCCTGGGGAAATGTCCGAAGGAATCCCCGGAGGAATTGCTGTAGGATTTCCTCGAGGATTACCCGGAGGAACTTCTGGAGGATGTCCTAGAAGAATTCCCGGAAGATTTCCTGAATAAATTCTTGGAGGAAGTTCATGAGGAGTTTCCAGTGAAATTCTTGGATAAATTCCCGCTGGAAATCCCGGAGAAATTCCTGGAAAAATTCCCGGAAGAGTTCCTGTAAAAATTCCCGGAGACATTCCCGGAATAAAAAACGGAGCAAAAGAAGCAATATTGTAGGGCGACAAAATTTGTCTGCAGGCCCAACTAACAATCACTCATTTAATTCAGCATAATGTTGAATAACATTTGGATTATTTTCACGTACAACCTATGTTCGGGTTCTGTTCACACAAATTTGGAGAATTTATAAAGCATCATGCTGTGCACCAACTTAACTTTTTGTTGTTCAAGGCGTTTTACAAATGTACAAGAAAGTTGTTATTAGGCTTTGGCAAAAATTAATGAAAATAAATAAAATGCAAAAATGTTGAACTCTCACGAGAGAACACCTTTTATGAAATAAGAGTTACATATAAAATTACCTAAATCCGGATTAGAACTCGAAACCTGTCGATTGCAAGCCGCATGCCTTTCTATCTGCACCATCCTAGAGATGGGGAGATGCAGCACCCAAAGCAAAACATAATTTTCCCATGACTTAATAATGATCACTCCTGAACTTGTGTTCAGCAGTGGTGAATTAGCACAGCACGTGGTAATCAACTGAACAACGCCTTATACTTCAACAGCTGTTCAGCCCAAAACACGTGTTTTCCATTCTGATTTCGCTGTCAGTATTTTTATCGCACGGTGAGAAAACTTGTATCGAATGCGGCCAAAAAGTGTTGGTCCTTATTGAAGATATTGTTTCCAGACGAACTAATTGTGATATGAATATGTTTTTATTTGTATTATTAAATATCGATCTTTAAAAATGTATGACAATATGTGGTGCAGTATGGTCTTGGACATGGTGCATTCACAGTATCTGTTCAGGTAATCTACTCATGCTCAGTCGAAGATCCGTTAAGATTTTTTTTTTTATTTATGCTTTTGTCATGGAATCTTGATATTATGTTCAATAAATAGTGCATAAGGCCGAAAAGACCATTCGCCTGAAAGTCATCTGCCGATTCCATGCAATTTCTTAGAACAAGTTTTCTTTCTGGTTTGCCATGATGAAAGTTTAAGGACGGACGTTACCAAATGTAACGGTTTTTCTCCGGTGGACTAAACAAATCAATCAAAACACAATCACAAACGCTGTACACAATCTCGCTATAAAACTTGGCTTAAGCGCCAATCCCCAATGTGAGGATTGCCAAGTCTCAGATGAAGGTTTGCCCGGTAGCTCGTCGGCCTCGTCGTGAGTTCATACCGTTCTCGCGAAATATGTTCACAGTTCACCTTAAATCACAAACTAAAATCATTAGAAACTACGAAATTAACCAAAATCACATCTAAAGAAAAAACAAACTACATATATTCGGCACCAACATTTCAAAAGGGCGTAACTGCTTTTGCAACTAATGCCTTCTCACAGAGCTGTGGGTCGTATTTCATTCATCTCACGCAATTCACATCCATTAATCGAATGAGGAAGATTTTATCTTTCTATTTGTGCTAGTGGATTGATCGAGAGGGGGGGGGGGGGATAAACGGGCTTGGTGGTCTAGTGGCTACCGCTTCTGATTCGTATGCAGAAGGTCATGGGTTCAATCCCTGGCCCGTCCCTTTTCATCCTACTTTGTATCTTTCTATCCACTTCCTCTATCTCTCTCTTCTCTACATATACAACTCATGTATATTCATATGTTCATAGCCATCGCTAGAACCAGAAACGAATTGGAAAAAAGTCGTTTCCCTCCCTTCTAATTTCCACTCACAGCACAGTGTATATAACGCCTACAAGTTATGCAACCAAAGCGTGCTGTGCCGCTTGACCTTATTCACCTCATTCACCACACAATCTATCACTATCGAACACTATAAATAACCCCCAATCCATGGATCGCATCACCGACCCAACGGTGACTCCTAGATCTCCCATCCTTTCCGTCTAACAAATACCCCAGTCCGTGCTGGTTGTGGGGATGCAGAGGTGATCTCGGTCTTTAGTAGCAACAACCAGCACACTCAAACATTCCTTTCCCTTCCCAACTGACTATAAGGACGAGGCCGGCGCTGGTATTGATCCAAAATGTATGAGCTGCTAGAATTGCACTTTGAGAATAAGTGGAGTGTCCCAGCCCTTATTCATTTGGATCTCAGTGCAATTGGTACCAGCTCAGATCAATCACGGAGTAGCAACCATTGACATGTATAGTCAGATTTGATCGTTTGATCGTTTTGATCGTGGATTGCTCGAGAGGGATGGGATACGCTCCACAGCTTTGTGAGAAGGCATTGGTTGTAAATGCAGTTACGCCCTTTTGAAATGTTGGTGCCGATTTAACAAATCAAAAATTCTCATCACATTTACATTAACTCTTCGATTGGCCAATCAACAATACAATATTCCTTTTTTCGTGTACACTTTTCAATTCTTCGCATGCATCTATTCACGACCTCGACAGACGCCGGAAGGACGAAGTACTGCTCGATACTCCCGCAACCGACCGCTTTGCGCTACAGATGATTAACACTTATCACTACCTGTAGTATGGGACTATTTTCTTGCTGATCATTCTTCAAATTATAAAAAATTCGCTGTTGTATGTGACGCATGCATGGGTTTGATTCCCTTCTAAATTTGACTATTTGGTTTGGGTTTGGTTCTCTTTTATATTTGCCAGAGTGGGTCATCGTTTATATGGAAAAATGAAAAATTCAATGGTATTGCATCAGATCAAAGCTTTTTTGATCTTATTTCAGGTCCCAAATAAGTGGGCAAAATTTGGGCACGATCGGTTAAGTCTACGTTTTGCGCATCGCGTTTGAAGTTTGTATGGGGTTTTACATGGGAAAACACACTTTTTTGCATTTCTCTTATAACAAGCTCGAATTTTTCTAAAACCATGTAACCGATAAAGTGAAAACATAGCCTAGAGTATCCAGAAAAACTTTGTCGAAGACCGCGAAGTGATATGATGCTTATGAAAAAAAGTTATAGCGTTGGCATTGCTAGGTGAAACAGCATGATTTTATTGCTATTGTTATTCCTTTACATGTTAAAACATAAACACATGCATGCTGTTCGTTGGTTATAACTATTTCCAACAGCATCGGATCGCTTTGCAGTCTTCAACAAAGTTTTTCAGAACATCCTAGGCTATCATTTTACAATATCGGTTAAAAAGTTTCAGACCAACTTTTTCAACTTATAACAAAAATGCAAAAAAGTATGTTTTCCCATACAAAATCCCATACAAATTTCAATTGCAATGCGCAAAGTGTAGACGCAACCGATCGTGCTCAAATTTTGCACAGATACTCAGAACCCGAAAAGGAACCAAAAAAGCTTTGATCTGAGAAAACGGTTCCGATGACCCACACTATTGCCCACTTCCGGCGAGACACCCGGAAACGATTCCGGACTACTACTGGCTATCCCAAATATGGTCCAAATACGATCTGAATCTATTTTCTTTGCTAAACATTTATCAGGTTACCTAAAGAGCCACGATTCGATAAGTCGCATGCAAGGGTTTGGTTCATTTTTAAATATGGCCGCTTCCGGCGGGACACTCGGAACCGATTCCGGAGAACTACTGGTAGTTTTTAAAGTGGTCTGAGCCTATTTTCTTGCTAATCGTTCGTCAGGTTGTCGAAAAAGCCGCTATTTAATGTGTCGCATGCATGGGTTTGGATCAATGTTGCCACCTCCAGCGGAGGATCTGGAACACTACCGCTTCAGGTATGGAAACTATTTTCCTGCGTATTCATCAGGTTATCGAAAATGCAGTGGTTTAATGTGCCGCACGCATGAGTTTGTAGCATTTTCATATTTGGCGCCTCTCTGGGGTATCGGTCAGGTATACCTAAATGGCAATAACTCCGGAACGGCTAGACCGATCCAAACCATTTTCAATAGGTAACAATGAAATCAGATTCCCCGTCGAATGAACAATCGGTCACTGAGAAGTTCGCTCTTTAAGTTGGGACGTCAAGAAAAAGAATAAAAATGAAGCACTAAAATGGGTTCCTCATCAGTTAGCAAAGCCCTATCAAATACGACTAAAAGCATTATTCCATTGAGTGTACAGATGCTTCCAACTTCCAACAATAACTTGTTGAATAAAAACCAGCAGGTTCCTACAATAAACGAACACGCCAAGTGTGAGTAATCCCAATTTTATTTATCCGAGAACAATGATCCACACTCGCGTGACTGGGCGCCAAAAGTTGCCACTTCAGCACGTTCCGAAAGAGCCATGGCGGCGAATGTGAATGATGCAACACGGTCGGTCGTTGGCCAGCAAAATCCAATTAAAGGATCTTCTTCCGTTTTTGAACCATACAGAGACATGGGGAGCCACAGCAAACAACACGGTTCTCTGCAACCAACACCCCATCCGTTTATCGTTCCTTGTGAATGGTGCAATAATAACGAACGCGGGGTTAGATTCTTCCTCAGTTCCGGGGCTATGGTGACATCTGTGGGTACCTTGCCCACTAGCATTCATACAGTGCCAGTGTGTTGTTCTCATCGTTGTTGTCCACAAGACCAAACTGAGATTGGGAGGTGCTTAAATTTTCATCAGCAACAAGATTTTCGCCCGTACCTGTAATCTTAATTTCTTTATGTGGCTCTACCAGCCAGCATGGTCCGTTGAATGTATGTAGGTAAACGAATGGTTCGTTCAGATCAACAACGCTAGTGGCCGCATAACTTATATCGCTGGACTTTAGAATGTGCATCCGAAATCAGCACGTTTTACCTACTCCAGCTATAGAGCAGCGATAGTCAATCGTGCATAGAACACCAGATAACCACCACTATGCATGTGGTGATATAAGGGTGATCCAGGACATTATTGTTTGTAGATTGTATTTCAATGCATCAAAGATTTAGCGTGTAGTTCAGGGCTGCCCAACGTACGGCCCGCGGGCCGGATCCGGCCCGCGAGGACATTTTGTGCGGCCCGCGGCACGATTGGACAAAAATGATAAATTCTATCCCGAGATATTATTATGTATTCTGAATATTTTCCTTTTTCAATGGAAATGTATTTTAATAATTGTAACAAATAAAATAACTTTTTAAAGTATATTTTGTAATTTTTTTAAAAGATTTAAAAATACGCAAGCATTTGGTTTGAGTGTCCTACAGAACTGAAGTAAAAGATTCTTAACAATAAAATAATGTGTATTGTAAAAATTCGCTTGATAAGATTGTAAAACAAAATAGAATGATTGCGTCATAAACTTAATTTAGGAAAAACATGAAAAATTTAATCACAATTTTTGAAGCTTTCAGCGATTTTTTTGTACCATTCAATAGCTCTGTCTAGCCAGGGCCCGTAGCGTAGTGGCTACACGTTCACTTCATAAGTGGATGGTCATGGGTTCGATCCCAGCCCCGGCACTTGCAATTTTTCATCAGTTGCTCTTCTCCCTGAGAGCGGCTGGCACCTGACCCTCTTCAGAGCATATGCTCCAACGGACCCGGAAACCTGGATATCGGCTAACGGCAACTCATAATGGACCCTTAATCGGACTGGAAAAGGAACAACATCCCCGTGCTCATCATTCTACCATGATAGGGTAGAAAGTGGAAGCAGCGCAACGGAACCCAGTTCGATCTAGTAGAATTAAAATATAATACATTTAGGCGCTGTACAAAGTATAAGTACAGCTTCCAATTGGAATCGCTCACGCAGTGCCCTAGTGGACAAAAGAGCTGTAAATTAGGTTAAGTGATTGAAGAATAAAAAAAAATAGCTCTGTCTGGTACTACATTGAAACATGTTATTGAAACTTCCTAAATACTCTGTCAAGCTCCAATATTCTGCAAGAAATCAAAAAAACCTTTTAAATTTCATTACAAACATTAAACTGCAAAAAAGTTATTTTCTATTATCTAGCCATGCTCAGAAAAGATAAAAAAAATAATGTATTATTAACGATTTTTATTTCTGGCCCGTCGACTGGTATGCAGTTTCACCAGTGGCCCGCGGCCGAAAAAGGTTGGGCAGGCCTGGTAGTTGCTACTCAAGTATCGCCAAATCACCTAACACAAGTATACAATAGACTAACTTCTTTGGAATAATAAGCACCTTCAGTGTGTAGATGTTGGCGATCTCTTCAAAGGCCTTTCGATTGTGCCTCAGATTTCGTGCAAGGAATGTTCAGATCGTATTCAGTAGTTCCTCCAGAGCTTCATGAATTTCCTCGGATTACTTGCTTTCAGAGCAGATCCATGTTCAAGCAATTTCGAAACATGAATGCATTTCCATAATTACCAGAAAGAACAAAAAATAACCATCTTAAAATAAAAATTGAACAATTCATTATCACCCTAACCAGTTCACAGAGTTTTCCCTCCGTCCACATCCGTATGCAACAGTATCTGCCAGCAAAAAAATAGACAATAAAACAAGCAATATCTCTCGGAAACTGCTTCCGAGAAGATCCCGGAAGGAATGCCGCTCCTGATTCTGCAGGAGTAAAAGTTCTATTCACTACACCGCAGCAGTTGGATAGACAGCGACACATTCCGGTACCTTAGTGAAGAATACACATACAGTACACAGTTGCACTAGTCACGGACGGGGCTTTGCCTCTGTTGCGGTACACAGTTAGAAAAAATCACCGACTTCGGTAATGTTTTACCGAAATCTCAACCGTTAAGTTTGTTTTACAGGAAAAAATCGGTAAAGATAGCAACTTTTACCGAAGTTCGTTAGAGTTTGACAGATAAACGATAACATTTTACCGAAATTTGTTATTTTTTTACAGAATTTCGTTAAAAATCCATTACCGAACGCTCAGCGGTTGAGATTTCGGTAAAAATTACCGAACGCGATTAGCTGTGTATGTGGCATTCGCGCGAGACCCAGCATACCCCCACCTTCTAGTACCAGTACCAGGAACAACCTATATGTTCGTTCGGTCAGGTTATGCAGATGCAATAAAATTCCTGCTTCTTGTTTTGTACTGGATTGCTATTTGGAACCGAACCCGGTCGGTGGGGTGTGCTAACTTCGAGCAAAAGCGAAAAGAACTAGATCTCGCCATAAAGGTGCAATACGCGAAAGGATGTGCTCGGAATACGGAATGGGATGACGGTGCGGTGGCTATCTTGCCGTTTTGCCAGCAATATGGGAAACTAGTTGAAAATTGCACCGCAGTTTTCTTATATAATTGTCACTGCTGAATAGGAAAACCTGAATCTGGTTATCATTGGACAGTAGCAATCAGTAGTTAGTTAGTTGCTTCAACGAGCTGATAAATAGCATCCATTCCGCAAATCATCTCTGTCTCGTCAGCCCGGCATATTCTGCGCAAACCAATTCAGGTAGTAAGCCCAGAAGCCCTTTATCCAATCAACAGCGCTTCATACAGGTGAAGCGCGAGCAAAAATCCATAAAACACGCCAGTCATTGAACCAACCATACCATAGCTCGGAAGCTCCAATATGGAGCGACTCGAATAGCAATCTCTAGGTAAAGAGTGAGGGAGACGAATCCCTTCCAAGGACAGACGGTGCCGTGCCTGCTATATGTTACGAAGACACCGAAGGAAGACCTGCTTCCTTCTACAGAGCAGAAGTACGGCTAGGAGAGCAAGGTTACCGGCACCGAGACGGTATAAGCTGCGGTTGTTCGTTTTCCACAAGTCGGTCGCTGTATCGAATCGATTCTGCATCCCAATTGAACTGCACACCACACAGCGCCCCGACCGACTGCCGTATTGCCGATGATTTTGACTGGGGAAGGTGAGAAACAGGGTTGGTGCTTGATGGTGGTGCTTTGATGCGGGGATGCTGAGAAGCACCGCCGATTCGACGGCCAGATTGGGATGGTGAAAAATATGCGGTGAACATTTTTTTGGCATTATCCGGAAAGATTTTGTTAATTGTGTGATTTTCTAACTGAGACTTGTAATGCACAAAAATAAATCTAACACAATTACCGTCAAGGCACCATTCACCGTGAATCCAAGAGGATTCGGGACAAATAAGGGCTGTCATTTGACACCAGTCTTATGAACATTGTTGGTGCCGCTTTTAATTGCCTTCAGTATATGTAGGTTAAAATTAAAGCAATATCCACAGAAGTAGAAAAAATTTCACAAAATTTGGTGATATAGTACAATTAGTAAAGGGTAGTAGGGTCGCCTAATTCCGTGGTAAGTCACCATTCACCGTGGTAGTAGGGACCCATTCACCGTGTATGAGAAATTTTATTCTACTTTGTTTAAAAATGATCAAAACAACCCAGCCAAGGGAATTTTCTTCGTTTAAATTCATTTCAAGTAATAACTTGCAAGATTTTATTAGAAAAAAGAATGTTCAAATTTTCGATTTCTTTTAGATATATGGGACAATATGGGGCACGGTGAATGGAGACCATTGATTTTTAGGGTACCCATTTACCGTGCCTTTT
This sequence comes from Aedes albopictus, assembly GCF_035046485.1. NCBI lineage: Eukaryota > Metazoa > Arthropoda > Insecta > Diptera > Culicidae > Aedes > Aedes albopictus. The sequence goes on from NC_085137.1 coordinate 111,743,794, forward strand.
TGTTTCAATTAAAAAGTATGAGTAATCGTACTTTCTTGTTAAACTTAATTCGGTAATGCAAAATACATACCTGATATGTGAATTTAATTGCTTCTTGGTGGAATAAAAATGTTACTATATTTAGTTTATCGCTTAAATCACCTTAGCGCAGTTTTCGTTTTTTCACTATGAATGCAGTGAACGAGCAGAAACCCGTTTCATGTAATCACACTTTAGTGTCAAAATGATACTTTTAAATGTTTCTAATGAGCGTTTTGACATGGTAACAATACATTAGTGTTGTATTGGTCAAATTGAAGGGAAATTGTCATATCATTCAATCAAAATATGGAAATAATGAAAAAATATTCGAAGGAACACGGTGAATGGAGCCCCCACGGTGAATGGCGCCTTGACGGTACTTATTTAAACATGGACAAAGTCAAATATCAATATAAAGTAACATGAAACGAACTCACCCATTTATGTATGCATTTTTTCATTACTCCATTGCAAGATAAAAACTGGATAGCATACAGGCCGATAACATCATACTTACCAAACAGACGCACGAATGACAAACTGGAATGTGAATATTGCGGATATTTTGGAAATTCTTTCGTCGCGTAACTTGGGCGTCAGGCAATTACGCGCAGCTTCATTCTAGTTGCGCACAGCCAATCAAAAGCAAGAAAGCAGGCGTCTTCGTTGCGCGCCAATGCTACATGCAGCACGTTTCCATTGTCTGCGGCCAAAACAAACATCGGCAGTCGTATCTCTGCTGAGCGTTGGAGTTGACAGTTTGTGTGGAAGGCTAAAGTGCCCCACACAATGCATATGATTGCGTGTCCGTGACACATATCAAGTGGGAAAACTGTCAAACCTCGACGGGACGGACGCTATGTGTTCCAGGCTTAAGTTTTGGATAAACGTCTTGAAAATCCAGTTCAACTTTGCAGTAGAATCTCAAATTCACAAATCTAAAAATGATAACTTCTTACGACAGTGTAAATTTTATGTTGTTCCTGTTCGATTGTTTTTAGCTTAAAATAAGACGATCCGTTGTGCTAGTTGAGGTTTTTATGATATATGTGTGCTTAAAATCGTGAGTAGCAGTAAAAATCGGTCATTGTGACGGTCATCTTGGGATTCTAACGAGTTGACCAGTAACTCATGATGGGTTCCTTCCAAAATCTCAATTGATATAATAAGACAAAATTAGCCAAATGTTCTATGGAAATGTCCGACATTCAAATTATTGTGCTTCTAGTCGTTGGAAACAGTTTAAAGTCGTTTCGAGACGAACCAGCCCAATTGTGCTGTTGAAACTGTCGTAGTTCTAGTTTTTTTTTCTTGGGAGCCGCAATAGCAGGGAGAAATCCAATCACACTTACAAATGCCGTGGGAAACGATCCGCTTTTCCCAACCTTTGTATTCTTTCTGAGATTCTACATATTCTCAGTTAAAAAATTCCTTCAAGAATTTTTCTTTAGATTTATCCTGAAGATCTTTCAGAAACTCCTTTGTTCCAACATTTCTTCTCAGAAGAAATTTTTGGAGGAGCTCAAGAAGCATATCGGAGAAATGCAATTAGAAATGGTTCACAAAATCTCAAAAGAAACTCGAAAAGGCATCCCAGAAAGAACTCTTTACATACATTTATTTGTTCAACATCATTAAGACAAGACATAATCAACAATAGTACGCCACAATACTCGGTTTGTGGCTGCCGCTCTCCATCCACGGTCGCGCCCAATGCTCGCCAAGTCACGCTCCACCTGGTCCGCCCATCGTGCTCTCTGCGCTCCACGCCTTCTTGTGCCAACCGGATCAGTTGCAAACACCAGTTTTGCAGGGTTGTTGTCCGGCATTCTTGCAACATGCCCTGCCCTGCCCACCGTATCCATCCGGCTTTGGCCACCTTCTGGATACTGGGTTCGCCGTAAAGTGCAGCGAGCTCGTGGTTCATCCTTCTCCGCCACACACCGTTCTCCTGCACACCGCCGCAGATCGTCTTTAGCACGCGTCGCTCGAAAACTCCGAGTGCTTGTAGGTCCTCCTCGAGCATGGTCCATGTAACGTGCCCGTAGAGGATCACCGGTATTATTAGCGTTTTGTACATGGCGCATTTGGTGCGTGGGTGAATCTTTTTCGACCGCAGTTTCTTCTGGAGCCCATAGTAGGCCCGACTTCCGCTGATGATGCGCCTCCGAATTTCACGGCTCACGTTGTTGTCAGCCGTCAGTAAGGATCCGAAGTAGACGAAAAAGAACTCTTTAAAGAAGCCCAGAAGAACCATCCGGAGAAATCCCAAAAGAAAATTCTGGGGAAATGTGAATTAAACTTGTTGAAAAATTGAAAAGAAAAACATTCTAGAACAGGGTTTTTCGAACTTTTCTAGCTTGCGACCCACTTTTGATTGTTATTTAATTTGGCAAACTGTCAGCGAGTATTTCTGTAACATAAGTCATTTTATATGCCTTGAGCTTTTAAAATTAAACTGCTACAGTGCGAGAAATAAGTATAAAGACAGAGCCGTTTTCCATACAAAATAATCATGTTTAGGGATAAAAATCTCTTTTTCTAGCGATTCGATTGCTATGGAATTTTGTCGGCAACATTAAAATAACTAGAATTTTGGCTAGAAATATAAATCACCATCCATGAAAACGTTTATATCGACTTTTCAGATTCAAATAAATATAAAGACACTTTTATATATGGAAATAAGTGTCTTTATATTTATTTGAATCTGAAAAGTCGATATAAACGTTTTCATGGGTGATGATTTATATTTCTAGCCAAAATTCTAGTTATTTTAAGGTTGCCGACAATATTCCATAACAATCGAATCGCTAGAAAAAGAGATTTTGATCCCTAAACATGATTATTTTGTATGGAAAACGGCTCTGTCTTTATACTTATTTCTCGCACTGTATTGGTTGATCATATAAGATGAATTTGGTAAATGTTCAAAATTCTGAAATTCAGAAACAAATTGCCGGAGTACATCTAAAATATACAGCTGAAGTTATCAAAAGTTCAGTTGTTTATTGTCAAAATTCATCTTTTTTGGAGATTTTCGTTATTTTTATTTTTATTTCTGACAAGCACTTTATCAACACCTTCAACATATGTAAGAATAAAAATGGCATTAGAATGCTGACAAGACTGACCGCATACAACAAAACAATAAGCACTGTAAATGCATTACATTCGGCTTGTGATGTCCTAAATGAAGGATGACGTGTCTCTGGAGCCGGCGTTCTGATACCATCATGCGCCGCGTAATCTTGGAGGTACAGTCTGAATTTGCTGTAGACTTACATAGGATAAAAATCTACTTCATCGTATGCGCTAATTCTCGTCATATCAAACGGAAAATATTCAATAATCACGGGCATTCTAGCTGACCTTCGCCAATGGCACTACTAGTAGATAGAAGCATAAACATGTAGACTACCAACGACCAGCCTCTGCAGCACTGGCAATCGTATGAGCGTCATAAATTTCACATTTAAATTTTAGTTCACTCACTAGTTCACGGTTTCCTCCCATGTGCATGTGCCGAAGAAAGCACACCAAAGCAGCAGTTGTCACCAATTGATGTGACCATCAATTTACACCCCACAAAAGCTTTGAGGTACTTTAACGTTTGATTTTACTGTTGCAGAATCCAGCAAAAGCTGCTTAAAAATCAAATAAATGTTTTTTGTTTCATCGGCGAAATGTAAATAAACACCTTTTCTTCGTCACATGGTGGATGCAAGTGAATGTGTGCGAAACATATTATTTCATAGATAAAGATAAAATTTTGGCTATTCTGTGTACCACAGCGTCCTCTTGAAGGACTGGTGGAAATTGAATTCATGTTGCGTCGAGAATATAACTGGAGTAGACGGAAATAAATTTAGAGAAAGAAATATTTGATTTTATTATTTTAATGATTTTTTGTCCTTTTACAACTGTTACATTAGATGAAAGTTAATTTATGAATTAGTGTTTTGGTATTGAATGGCCTTGAGCCATTGAGCATGGTGCAAGAAAACACTGGATTATTATTAATCAATGCTTCGTACGACGGGAGTTAGATCAATTAGTCGATTGATCGTCGCTTGTAAGAAAACAGTGATGAATTAATCAAATCAGTATATCAGATTTGCGTTTGCAAAGATTGATAATCATAATGACATCGCGTATCACCTTACGAGGTTTTAACCTAAACTATCAGATTTTGTTTTTCGATTTACGTGATCGTGCATTCCAACTAAAAAAATATACTCCAACCTCCACTTAAGTGTAATTCTTGTACACACGCTATGTTTAATTGAATAGATTATAAAATTGAATGTACATCGGGGTTTTTCCAACAACCATCAGTATTTGAGCTACTCTCTCATTAGCAGAAGGTTTGAATATATTCTATCAAAGATTTTTTTTCCATACACTTTGTATGGGAGAGATATAGACCGAAAATGACAATAATATGCAAATTTGTATGAAAAACAGCTTGATGGATAAAAATAAAAAATTATCCCGATGAAAGATTCCGCAAATGAGGGTGGAAAGAAACGCGATATGCATTCAATTTTTATAATCTCCTAGTTCAGACATAGCGTGGAATTCATTGGAATTCAATCGTATTAAGGCAAGTTAGAGAACTTATCTAAGGTGAGGTTTAGGTGGGCTTATGAAAAAAAAGTGATAGAAAAGTTATAAATTTCATGGAACGCTTCATGGGGCTTCAGGGTGTTCCAAGGGGCTTGAGAAAGTTTCATAGACGCACGCTATGTCCAAAGGGAAGTATTATGAAAAGTGAATGTACCTCAAAATTTATTCGCTAGAACCGTATTTTTGGACCTCTAGATTCAGAATTAGTGCGATTTAAAATAATCCATCTTGGATTTTTTTCACATACATTTTTATATGGGACGAAATTAACCTTTTTTCGCCATTTGTATGGGAAAATAGGAAAAAACCAAACAAATCGAAAAACCCAAGAAGAAATATTTTAAACCGCACAGATTCTGAAACTAGAGGTCCAAACCTATGATCCTGTGGAATAATATTTGAGGTACATACGATTTTCAAAATACTTCCCTTTGGACATAGCGTGAGACGTTTCAAAGGCATTTCAGGGGCGTTCCATGAGCCCTCTAGGGGCTTCAGTGTGTGTCAGGGACATTCAAAAAGATTTCATGGACCTCTAGTTTCAGAGGATTTCAAACGAGTTCCAGGAGTCCTAGTGGCACGTCACTAGTGTTCCAGTTAGTTTCAAGGGATTTCGAGTGTTACATGAAGTTTTAGGGTGTTTAAGGGCGTTTCAGAGGCGTTGTAGGAGTTTAGGGGGCTACAGGGATGTAAAAGAGATATTTTAGGGGTTGCAGAGAGGTTTCAGATGCTCGAAATCATCGGTTATCGAGGCGTTCTAGGGGTGTTACAGAGGGTTTCTGGTGTACTAGAGTCTTTGAAGAATTTAAGGTTGTTGTAGGAGATTTCAAGGGATTGAATGACGTTTCTGAAACGTTCCATCAAGTTTCAATGGGTTTCTGTATGTTTCAGAGGTGTTTAGGCGTTTCCTGTTCATTTTAGGGGCTTTCTAGGGGTTTGAGAGAGCTCATGGGGTGTTTTGTAGGTGTTTCAAGAGTATTCCAGTGAATTTCAAAGAGGTTTCAGGTGGATTCAAGGGGTTCCCAGGGCGTTCCAAAAGTTTTTAGGAGATTTAACGGGGATTTCAAGGATGTTTTATGAAGTTTCAGGGAATTTTAGGGGCGTTTCCGAGAGCTTCAAGACGTTTCAGTGGTGCTTCATGATTTTTCCAGGGGTCTTTGAGAATTTAAGAGTTGTTCCAGGAAAAACCCTCTTCAGAAAGCAGAGCAGAGTGTTTATTAAGTTCTAAAGGGTTTCAGGGGTTTCTAGAGGTGTTCCAGGGAATGTCAGTGACGTTCAAGAGAGTTTTAGAGGGTTTCAAGTGCGTTCCTAAAACCCTTTGAAATCACCTTAAAAGCCTTGAATTTTCTCTGAAACTCCCTTGAAAGCTCCTCAAAACCATCTGTATCTTTCCGACATATTTTCCAGGAATGATAAGGCAACTTCCGGGAAACCCCAGTTGTTTCTCCTATTTTTTTTTGCGTTAATGACACTTGGTTCTAAAAACGCTAAAATTTCACGAAAAAACATTCTTCCGGTTCACCGTTTCCCCCAGTGACACTGTCAGCCAGAGAAACCAATCCAATACCCTTCGTATAGTATTGTGGCATCGACTGAAAGCCGACAGCGACTATATAGTATGCTAGTATAGGAAGCTAAGAGTTGTCGTCGGCGATGATGGTGCAAATTAAAACCTGGAACCACGGCTTGATGATGCTAACGAACTGTATGCTGCTGGCAGGTATATTGGAGCACATGGTACCTACGGAGGAAGCTGTCGTCGTCGTCGTCGTCGCTTACTGGCTGACTTGTGCCGCCCTGGTCGGTTGCGCGGTAACTTACAGTCAGTGTGCTTTTTGGTGCATGAAAATGTGCTTTTTCCCCGCTTTTGTGCGGCAGCAACGACGACGATGTCAACGCGAGGGCGGACGATTGGTTCCCGCAAGGAAGAAGCAAGGGCGTAGTAGTAGGTACGAGAATTGGATCATACCCAATCGCCCAACCGGGGTTGGTCTTGGTGGTGAAGTCTTGTTGACGTCGTCGTGGCCGCAGGTAACGAGGTACAACCAACAGCTCAGAATCTCCCTCTCGGCGGCAGCCGCGGCGGTGACCGAGCGCGAAGAAAAGAAGTTACCTTCTGGTAAGTCACGATCTGCTGTCGTCACGTTCTTGGCGTTGTGTGCGGTGCCCCAGCAGCAGAAAAACGAACAAGAAGAAGGGCTTGGATAAACAACACCACCACTGCTGGGTGGAGCTGAGGCGGTCCAACAGCGGAGAAGATCGTCCGTAACAAGCGCGCGAGGATGAACGGGGTCGTCGTGTCGTTGTTGTTTCGAAGCCGCGCACCGCACCGCTGCTAATTAGCCGTAATTTCAACGTGTGTTTAACAAAACATACACATCATCAGCTCAGGTAGCGGAAAATTCAACCTCCCAATCCAATATGCATGACTCGCTTTATGAGTGCTTGGCTTGACTTGGTTGTTCTTGTTACTGCCTACCAACTACATTCGAGTTGGTTTGCTTTCTTCCTCGTTGTGTGGTTCAGTGGCTGCTTGCATTGCCTTCGGGTTATGTGCCATGACCCCGTCCCATAGGGTTCTGAAATGTTTGCATTGCTATGGGTGGATTTGAAGTTGAAGAGAATCGAATCTGCATAATCGAGCGTGAATATTTTGTATGCTAATGTTGTTGGAACCGATGATCCGATCATTCAAACATTCGAATGGAAAACAGGGTGCTGCTGCTATTTCAGTACGTGCCACGAGCATATGTTAACTCAGTGGTTTTGGGCGGCACAGTCTTAAAATAATCGATTGGAATTAAATCTAAAAGAATCTTTAAATGCTATTTTTATTGGTTTCTAATCGATGAACTAAAGCGTTCCATAGAGTCAATCATAAACCATTAATAATTTAAGAACCAAAGTCTTTCGTTCTTGGCCACAGGGACTCAAATATTGTTGTTCTGTTATTCTGTTATTCTGTTATTCTGTTATTCTGTTATTCTGTTATTCTGTTATTCTTTTATTCTGTTATTCTGTTATTCTGTTATTCTGTTATTCTGTTATTCTGTTATTCTGTTATTCTGTTATTCTGTTATTCTGTTATTCTGTTATTCTGTTATTCTGTTATTCTGTTATTCTGTTATTCTGTTATTCTGTTATTCTGTTATTCTGTTATTCTGTTATTTTGTTATTCTGTTATTCTGTTATTCTGTTATTCTGTTATTCTGATATTCTGTTATTCTGTTATTCTGTTATTCTGTTATTCTGTTATTCTGTTATTCTGTTATTCTGTTATTCTGTTATTCTGTTATTCTGTTATTCTGTTATTCTGTTATTCTGTTATTCTGTTATTCTGTTATTCTGTTATTCTGTTATTCTGTTATTCTGTTATTCTGTTATTCTGTTATTCTGTTATTCTGTTATTCTGTTATTCTGTTATTCTGTTATTCTGTTATTCTGTTATTCTGTTATTCTGTTATTCTGTTATTCTGTTATTCTGTTATTCTGTTATTCTGTTATTCTGTTATTCTGTTATTCTGTTATTCTGTTATTCTGTTATTCTGTTATTCTGTTATTCTGTTATTCTGTTATTCTGTTATTCTGTTATTCTGTTATTCTGTTATTCTGTTATTCTGTTATTCTGTTATTCTGTTATTCTGTTATTCTGTTATTCTGTTATTCTGTTATTCTGTTATTCTGTTATTCTGTTATTCTGTTATTCTGTTATTCTGTTATTCTGTTATTCTGTTATTCTGTTATTCTGTTATTCTGTTATTCTGTTATTCTGTTATTCTGTTATTCTGTTATTCTGTTATTCTGTTATTCTGTTATTCTGTTATTCTGTTATTCTGTTATTCTGTTATTCTGTTATTCTGTTATTCTGTTATTCTGTTATTCTGTTATTCTGTTATTCTGTTATTCTGTTATTCTGTTATTCTGTTATTCTGTTATTCTGTTATTCTGTTATTCTGTTATTCTGTTATTCTGTTATTCTGTTATTCTGTTATTCTGTTATTCTGTTATTCTGTTATTCTGTTATTCTGTTATTCTGTTATTCTGTTATTCTGTTATTCTGTTATTCTGTTATTCTGTTATTCTGTTATTCTGTTATTCTGTTATTCTGTTATTCTGTTATTCTGTTATTCTGTTATTCTGTTATTCTGTTATTCTGTTATTCTGTTATTCTGTTATTCTGTTATTCTGTTATTCTGTTATTCTGTTATTCTGTTATTCTGTTATTCTGTTATTCTGTTATTCTGTTATTCTGTTATTCTGTTATTCTGTTATTCTGTTATTCTGTTATTCTGTTATTCTGTTATTCTGTTATACTGTTATTCTGTTATTCTGTTATTCTGTTATTCTGTTATTCTGTTATTCTGTTATTCTGTTATTCTGTTATTCTGTTATTCTGTTATTCTGTTATTCTGTTATTCTGTTATTCTGTTATTCTGTTATTCTGTTATTCTGTTATTCTGTTATTCTGTTATTCTGTTATTCTGTTATTCTGTTATTCTGTTATTCTGTTATTCTGTTATTCTGTTATTCTGTTATTCTGTTATTCTGTTATTCTGTTATTCTGTTATTCTGTTATTCTGTTATTCTGTTATTCTGTTATTCTGTTATTCTGTTATTCTGTTATTCTGTTATTCTGTTATTCTGTTATTCTGTTATTCTGTTATTCTGTTATTCTGTTATTCTGTTATTCTGTTATTCTGTTATTCTGTTATTCTGTTATTCTGTTATTCTGTTATTCTGTTATTCTGTTATTCTGTTATTCTGTTATTCTGTTATTCTGTTATTCTGTTATTCTGTTATTCTGTTATTCTGTTATTCTGTTATTCTGTTATTCTGTTATTCTGTTATTCTGTTATTCTGTTATTCTGTTATTCTGTTATTCTGTTATTCTGTTATTCTGTTATTCTGTTATTCTGTTATTCTGTTATTCTGTTATTCTGTTATTCTGTTATTCTGTTATTCTGTTATTCTGTTATTCTGTTATTCTGTTATTCTGTTATTCTGTTATTCTGTTATTCTGTTATTCTGTTATTCTGTTATTCTGTTATTCTGTTATTCTGTTATTCTGTTATTCTGTTATTCTGTTATTCTGTTATTCTGTTATTCTGTTATTCTGTTATTCTGTTATTCTGTTATTCTGTTATTCTGTTATTCTGTTATTCTGTTATTCTGTTATTCTGTTATTCATGGATGACTACTGGGATCGATTTATTTCATAAAATAATGAATTTATTTTGCACATAGGAATTTGAAGTATACGTTAGTATTGCTTGAGTTTTGAGCGTCCGAATAAAGCAAATTAAGGTCGATAAAACTGATCTTGATAAATCAAATAAAACACACAAACCTTTTCGGAGCATCCCTGCTGGCACCTACACAGCGACGACGCGGTACCTCTCTCGGAGGTTCATTACCGGAATCGAAAGAACAAAAACTGTCTCACTATCACCTCCAGACAATCTTGCTTGTTCCACTATACCTTAACATGCCTACATATATTTTTCGAAGTTGTTTATTTTGCATCCTTCGTTTCCTCCATCCGTTCCTTGTTGTGCTTCTCTTAACTGACCGTGATCGTGTCGTATCATTTCGGGAACTTGTCCCTTTTGTGGTGTTTATTGTTGTCTTCCTCCTTCCCGGCCCTTATGAGGAACAACGCTGACCACAGTGCCTCAAACTGGCACGGTTCTGAGACTCCACCAGTATGATCATCGTCGAGCGAGGTGAGCTCCAATCTACAACCAGGGATCGCGCGCAACACGTGGTTCGTGATCGTTAATAACCCCGGCAAGCAAAATGGCATGAGTCCGAAACGGTTTAGGTTTTGTGTGAGTGTGTTTTACCCAACAACCCACTTGAACATGATACGAATCGCACTCCACGACTTGGGCGACAAACAGACACACCAGTGCCAGTGACCAGCACGATTTTGCTGTTTCCCGAACCCATTAGCGTACCTACCGAAAAGCGAAGAAAACTCTCCGAAACCAATTTCCATGAAATGTAAACATATTCCGACGGAGACGGAGATCATCTTACACTGCTGGCTGATGGCTGCTGGAACTGGAGTCACCGAGAAAGAATCTGTCACGAATTCTTCGTGGTTCTTTCTGTGTCGTGGTCGTGGCTGCAGCGCATCAGCCACCACCAACGACGGACGAACGAACCAAGCCACATCTCAATTTTCCGTCCATCAAATCAGAATGACATATTTTTGGGTAAATGTTTGCTCTTTCATATCGGTATTCAAATAGAGCTACTGTCGTCGTAGCCGTATCAACTGAAAGGTTTCGAGTGTGGATCCTTTTCAGATTATCCCTTTCACTTCACATGTCACTCAACTCAACATTAGGTTGAGTAGCAATACGCATAGAGTATTTGAGTCTCACATGTGCCACCAGGATAGAAAGTTCAAGCACGTGGCTCCTGTTTGATGGAACAACAATCAACTCCAGTGGCATTATTTACGCTGCTTGCTGTCTTACCAATTGAGAGACAGTCCCTACATTACACTGACTGTAGACCGATCCTATGTGGGTGTCCTGAAATTTGAAACCATAACAACGATGATGGTTTCTTTTCGGTGATTGATTTGTTACGATATGTTTCGCTTCAGTTCTTAATCTGAATGTACCTACAGATGCGGAGCAAACATAGAACTGCCGAAGAACTTTGCAAAATTGCTGTTTTTGGGCTTCATGGTCGTGCGGTTAAGGGCGTCAGTCATCTTGCCGTTTCGTAAGCGGGTTTGATTGCCGAACTTTTCGTCAAACGGAAAATTCTCCACTGGGCCACTGTACAATGAACAGATGAGAAAATGCTCATCTATTTCCAACTGGCGTGCAAAATATATCTCGTATTTGTGTAAAAACTTCCATAGTATCGGAAATTTGACATAGAGTTGGTCCTTCTCTAATCGATTGCGTTCCATTCTGAACGGAAATGCATGTGAAAGTTTTGAGGACATTTGAATTTTTAAGGCCGTGCGGTGAGTTCCCTTCGACACTACGGAGGTTTTTACACAAACACGACTTTAATATTGGGAAAGGGAATTGCTGCACAGTACCATTTGGAAGCTAGAAGAGTGGACAGGAGAGATCAATGGATTTGGCGATATCAACAGTTGATTATTCAAGAAACAGTGCCAACCACAGCGCAAAAAGTACACAGTAGGTCCGCTCAGCGACGTCAGCCCATTTAGTTGAAGCGACGAGGGATGCCAACGAATGACGAACGAGAAAAAACCTACCAGAAGTAAAATTCTACCTGGCTAGCAGAGAGTGTCATTGCTGAAGCACTAGAAAGCATAAACCGGAACGATATGCGGAGGTTTTATGTAACTGTCAATGGTTGAGAATATGACTGCATCGCAATAAACACCACCACGTATAAGTATGCGAGTGAACTCACAAAGTATTGAACAAATTCGTATCGTTGCGTACTACGACGGTTATACGATTTAACTTGGGACTTTATCTTATTATGCCATATTAACTCGCATAGGTGTATGAATGACCATGTTCGAGGAGGACCTGTAAGCACTCGGAGTTTTCGAGCGACGCGTGCTAAGGACGATCTTCGGCGGTGTACGGGAGAACGGTGTGTGGCGAAGAAGGATGAACCACGAGCTCGCTGCACTTTACGGCGAACCCAGCATCCAGAAGGTGGCCAAAGCCGGAAGGATACGGTGGGCAGGGCATGTTGCAAGAATGCCGGACAACAACCCTGCAAAGCTGGTGTTTGCAACTGGAAGATTATAGTTGATCGCTCGATGAAATCGTCGATTGATTTCGTGTTCGACAAGCGATGTAGGGGGGGTGGGGGTAAGACGGACATGTTTAGGAAACACTCTATTTTGACAGTGTAAACAATACGATAATTAAAATTTTATCTCCATACTATATACTTCAACTAAGGTACTTTACAGTCTGTAAGCCGATTTTGCAATAAAATTTGATTTTCCATGACTTTTGAGATAATTAAAAAGTGATCTCCAAATGTATGTTTTTCAACAGTGTGGGTAAGACGGACCGGTAGGGTGGGTAAGATGGACACGTTTGGAAATTTAGCTAATACGCCTCTAATTGTGTTAAATGATGTTTGTGGCCGTTTGTATTCGGTAGATCAATCATAGTTGAATCTAAATTTGGCCTTAAATCTCTTAGCGAAACGTGTTTTTGCAAATTAAAATCTATTTTGTAAATTAGAAACCTCCAAAGACTGATAAACGCCTAACAGTATGCAATGCTCTGGTAGTTTTACCAAGTTCACACTGTTCCGACAACAAAAATCCTAATATAATGAATTTTTAAACAAAAAATCAATATGAAATGCTTTGTACGGCTTCCACAATCATTTTTGTACTCCATAGATTTCAATCTGTGAACAATGTGTGGGTCTTATTGTATTTCTTACAGCACTATCAAAGTAACCCCAACACTGTCCGTCTTACCCACCCTCAAGGCGGTCCGTCTTACCCCCACACAACGCAAAATATTCATTCCACCACCGTTATTCATAATCCATGAAATTTACCTGAATTTCGTTGTGTATAGGACGGAACAGCTTAAAACTACTGGGAAACTCAAAATAAAATGCAACAACTTAGGCATTTAATGTTAAAAAGCTTATTTATTGCCGCCTCAAAATTAGATCCCAGCACAAAAGCGTGTAGCCTGGTAAATGATTGATTATTTTTTGCACTTTTGACATATGTATTCTCTCATGGAGTGGATCAATAATCATCAACTGATAAGAAGATATAGTTAATCGTAAAAGAAAGTCAAATTTCAGCTCTCGAGTGACAGAACTAGTCAGTGGTCCGTCTTACCCACCCGGTCCGTCTTACCCCCACCCCCCTAGTTCTGGTGTCGGAAAGAAGGGATTCAAACCGTAGATCATTTTCAGCAGCTTATTCTGCTTAACCCGAGGACGAAAGCGATGAGACTTGGCTCATTTTCCCCACACTGGTGATCCGTATGTCATTAATGGTCGAAGCACACACTTAAATATCAGTGCTTTGCTTTTGACAGCTAATTTTGAACGCCTATTAATACATACAACGGACAGTTTTGCCTAATTTATCAATTGAGTAATTCACATGCTTTGCAAAACTCAATTTGGAGTCAAGGATCACTCCAAGATAATTCCCATCATCTTTCCAACTCGATGGTTGACCGTTTGTGGTTATTGCTGTCCTAGGAAGGGTTCGTGCTGCCCTCTTCTTGGTGGAGAAAATTGTTTGCGTTTTTGTAGCATTCACCTTGATTCGTCATTTCTGCTGATAACTTTCCAGGTTGTTCTGCGCATGCTGTAGCTAGTTACGATTTGAGCTGAATTCTCATCGGCCGCTAAAAAAGCTGTGTCATCCGCAAAGAAAGCATAGACTACTCCATCAACCATTATTGTATCTGATGTAAAAATATTATACAATGTAGGGCTCAAGACCGATCCTTGAGGGACTCCAAACGGGATGCGAAGTAGACGTAGAAACGTTGAACGTTACTTCAAATTTACGATTGAACAGGAACGAAGAAATTATTTTCACCAAATACAATAGACAGTTTGATTGATGCAGCTTGAAGACCACCGCCTCTTGCCATACGGAGTCGTAGGCCTTCTCAACGTCAAGAAGCCCCATGCCAGTGGATTTCCCATTGCTGAAGTTGGGCTTGATTTCTTGTTTGATTCGCTCAAGTTGATGAATTGTGGAGTGGCCTTTTTTGAACACAAATTGTTCGTGCGGAATAACTTCGATTACTTCGACATGGCGATTCAGTTTATTTAAAATCAGTCTTTCCAGTATTTTACTTACGCCGCTCAATAGACTGATCCTGTTCTCGGCGTAATGTCCCAACTAGGACAAAGCCTGCTTCTCAGTTTAGTTTTCTATGAGCAAATTCACAGTTAATAACTGAGAGCTTTCTCTGCCAATATCTGCTTGATGGCTAAGCTATCGAAAAAATGCACAATACAATAGTAGAGGCTACTATTTCTTTGTTATTGAATACCTGAATACCTGTTCGATAACAAATTGAGGTATCGATCAATTGTACTACTCAATAGTAAGAGTTGTTATCATCTTTTTATTCAATACCGTATGGATAACAAAAACAGCTCTCAGCAGTGTGTTTTTTTATTTTTTGGTATGCATTTATTATTAAAATAACAAAACTTGTTATTTTCAAGGTGTGATCCATACAAAATTATGGTATTCGCTTTTGTTATTTTGCCTCTTATGTCTACCGTATGAAGGGCATATGGAGGTATGATAGTATTTAATATTAATACCTGGATATGTTATTCAGTTGCTATTCTTTTCTGCTCGGGCTGAAGGTGAAGAAAACTCCTGGCCCGGATGGAAACCCCAATGTAGTGCTTAAAATGGCGATACAGGTGTTCCCTGACATGTTCAGGATTGTATTACAGAAATGCTTTGATGAAGGCTATTTCCCAGACATATGGAAAGTCCAGAAGTTGGTTTTGCTGCCGAAACCAGGGAAGCCACTTGGGTACCCAACATTCTACAGACCAATATGTTTGCTAGAAGCCCGCGGAAAGCTATTTGGAAAAGATCATTCTTACCAGGCTCAAGTAGAACATGGAAAGCTATCGTGGCCTATCGTGAAGGCAATTCGGACTCCAGTAGGTAGTCTCGACGGTGGATGCAATCCGGGCAGTCGTGCGTAGTGCAGGGAAGGCTTCCACACAGATGAGGAGAGGCAATCGGTTTTGCGCTGTAGTAACGATCGTCGTTAAAATCGCTTTCAATAGTGCTAGATGGGAGGCTATCGCTGTACCACTGCATAAGATGCGGCCACTTTCTAGCTACTTGTGCAAGATGCTGGAAAGTTACTTCCAAAACAGAATACTGGTGTACAAAACGTAGGAAAAAATCTCTCACGATTACGGTGGAGGTGCCCCAAGGCTCCATATTAGGTCCAATTCTCTGGAACGTGATGTACGGTGGAGTACTAACGCTGCGGGTACTCAATGGATAGATCGTTGGATTCGCTGACAACTTCGTTCTAACAGTAACTGGCGAGACGCTAGAGGAGGTCGAAATGTTGACGATGGTGGCGTTATGGACACCGTTGAAGCGTGAATGACTGGAGCTAAACTGCCAGCTGCAGCACATCAAAAGACAGAGGTTGTACATGTAATAGAGAGCAATCGTAAAGCTGTGCAGTTGGTCAACATTAAAGTTGATGAACACGAGATTGCGTCAAGACGTGCGCTGAAGCACCTAGGCTTAGAGGTGATGATCGACGAACGTTTGAATTTCTACACTCACCTTATTATTATTATTATTATTTTTCTTTATTATCGAGATTTTCAGCCCTCGGCTGGTTCATCTCGTGCACTCACCTTGATTACGCCTGCGAAAAGGTAGTCAAAGGTAGTCAACACGTCGAGGACCATGCTGAACGTCTCGGCAGGCTGAGAAGGAGCAAAATGTGCTTACTGGGAAGCTTTGCAACCTCGACACTAAGGTATGGAGTTCCGACCTGGTCTCCAGCGCTTAAAACAAGGCGAAATTGTGTGAAGCATTATTACATTAATGATACATTGTGACATCCTACGGGCCCATGGAGAATAGTTCTGTAGAGAAGTAATTTCCCAAGATGTTCTAGGCCATCCAAGAACTTTCGCGAGTAAAGACCTTGAGATGTATAAGTGAAATCAAGGGGTTATCGTTACATTTCTGATAAGGTGTAACATTCTATAGATCCATGGAATGTGGTTCTGTAAAGAACTACTCTCCTAAGATTTTCTAGATCATCAAAGATCTTCCGCAAGCAAAGGCCTTAAGGTCTACAAGTGTAATCAATGAAATGTTGTTACATGACTGATGCTTTCCAAAGGCGTTCTACGTTGTCCAAAAACTTCCGCGAGAAGAGCCCTGAACAACAACTGCCCTGGTGAACAACAGACAGATACACATGTTCTAGGTAACCCAAATACTTCTGCGAGGCCTTAAGATTTACAAGCGTAATAAATAGATTACTGCTAAATTACTGATACGGTGTAACATCCTACAGTCTCATGGAACATAGCTCTGTAGAGAAGTAATTTTCTAAGATGATCTAGGTAATCCAAGAATTTCCTCGAGTAAAGGACTTGAAATCTATTAGCGTAATCAATGGATTGTTGTAACATTACTGATACAGTTTAACATTGTACAGGTCCATGAACCATGGCTCTGTAAAGAACTACTTTCCAAAGAAGTTCTAGGTCATCCAAGAACTTTCGCGAGTAATGGCCTTAGTTCCACAAGTATAATCAATTGATTGAATACAAACTTAGGACATTTTAGCAATGAATTTTAGAAGGTTCAAAACACCCCTACCCAAATGGTCCGGCAACGTGTCCCTTAATATTCTTCGCTTGAGGCGCCCATCGAAAATGATTAGTTGGTTAGCCAGCTCGTCAAAATGAGTGTTATTCCAAGCCACAACAGCCGAGACATGTCGGCAAACATTCACCACCCACTCATCCGGGGCGGATTGATTTATGTTTACTCAAATCGTCATATCGCCCATTATTCAGCGCAACTCAACGACCCACTGGCGAACAAACATTGTAGCCTCCAGGCGGCGCGGTGGACCCCTACGCAGTCGGTAGAAGTCGTTGATGGCGCCACCTCTCACTCATCGACAACCCATCATAAGTGTAGTGCCTCCACATATCTGCATGTTTACCCACACGCGGCCTATTTTTAGCATTCGCACAAACTATCAGTCTCTTCTTTGGAACGACTTTTGTTTGCCTCTCCGCCCCGTAAATGGGCTGGATCTGCTGTTGCTCCTGCTGGAAAAACTATCCCTCTCCGCCCCTGGGGCGGAAAAAGGACACCGGAAAAAGCTTTTATCAAAATTACCTACCCTCCGATCCAGCCCATCCCGGCTGGTGCGGTGGATGGCTGGAGGAGCTGAATGGTTTCGAATCTTCGGTTTCACCATTAGCGAGCAATCTGCACCACGACCTCATCGTTGATGGCTCACATGCACCCATCCGATCTACAGATAAGTCACAGAGCAGGTTTTGGAGCACAAATATTTGTGCAAAAATATTATCGCACAAAGTGTGATTGAAGAGTTTGGTTTTCTTGGTGGGGAGATGGATTGCTTAACGGGGAACAGGGGTTTGCGATTGTTCGAATACTTGTTTGCACCATGACAAAACGACAGAGTACTGTTGGAAAGGCACCAAGATCCTGTTATTTCAGATGAATGGTTACAACTTCATTATACTACTCCACGCCACTTTTGAAAATGGAGCACTTTTAGTTGTTCTACAGAATGAAGCAAGAAGAATGTATCACAACTTTTTTTTATAAATATTCACAACATAGTTTAGTATGGAACGAGCTCACCAATGTCTTACCACACGTTACACAACCGAAGTGAGTTCTATGTATTCTATGGGCGCATTGCACATCTTTCGTCACTCTCAAGATGACAAAATTCAGAACTCCATATTCTGGGGAACTGTGTCACTCCCGCCCGAGCAGGATCACGCGCCCGGGCCGGCGAACAAAAACCAAACAATAGCTTCGGTGAGTGTCATCATCTTCCTCCGTGACACGGGACCGCACTCCGTGTGGTGCAGGCATGCCACGACAACTCGGATGACGACACAAAGCTCCCGACCTAACTCATTCAACAACTAACTATAGGTGTAGTGGAAGCGAATGGAAATTGCAACCCGAATGCGCGGGGACATAGGTACCTACTTTCGGTTCGTTCACTCAGCCTCTAACAACAATTGCAGCACCAGCAGCAGCAGCAGCAGCCAGGGCTCTTGTCATTCAAAAACAGAGTTTCCTCCGGTTCGACTTTCGAGTGGGAAATTTAGGTTGAGTGACTAGCGCCCGTACTCCATGGTATTGTCGCGTGGCACACAGGGGTTGGTGAATCGAAATATGGCGATAAGTTGGTGCTTGATTGATGAACGAAAAGTGGAAGATGTACTTTCATGAACACCTGTATGGCGATGGAACGTGTGCTCTGAAATCTACCGGAATAATACCGTCCATAAACTTCGTAGACTTCCTGTTTCACAGAACGTAACCTTGACTCATGGATAATACATTGGGATTTTTTGTTATTACCGTACGGGTTTGGGCCGAAGGGTCTCAGTTTTTCATGAAGTTTTTTCCACAGGCAGAGCTCATGGATATATGAACAAAAAAAAAATAAGAAAAATTCAGGGTCGCCTATTTTCCCGGAAACTCAGGTGGAAGTTTTTGTTTTCCCCTGACACTACTTACTTTGAAAAATCATAACTCAAGAACGAAGCATCTTAGAAACAAAGTTTTTTTTAGAAAATGAAAGCAAATTTTCTCAGGAATTAAAAAAAATGAACTGGAAATGTTTTCCACAAAATTTTTCACAGTTGAGAAAATTCGTAAAGAAAAGCCGGAAAAACTATGCCCGACTCGTGAAAATTTTCGAAAAAATATTTTTGAGAAGGTTTTTTTATAAGCTTCAATCGCTGAAAGTTTTGGAATGCACTTTTTTTTCGTTTTTGAGTTATGGCCAATTTTGTTAAAAATGTCCAAATGTGCCATAAAAGTCTTTTCTTTGAAAAATCATAACTCAAGAACGAATCATCGTAGAAACAAAGTTTTTCAATGAAAATGAAAGCAAATTTTCTCAGGAATTAAAAAAAATATGAAATGGAAAAAGATTTCTACAAAATCTTCCATCGTTGTGAAAATTCATAATGAAAAGCCGGAAAAACTATGTCCGAACTCGTGGAAAATTTTCTAAAAAATATTGTTTGGAGAAGGTAATTTCATAAGCTTTAATCGCTAAAATTTTTGGAATGCACTTAATTTTCGTTCCTGAGCTGTGAAAAATGACCATATAATATAGGCTTACATGGTAATTTTCACAAAATTGGCCATAACTGAGTAACGAAAAAAAATACATTCCAAAAATTTCAGCGATCAAAGTTTTTAAAATAATCCTTAATAATATTTTTTTGAAAATTTTTCGCGAGTTCGGGCATAGTTTTTCCGGCTTTTCATTATGAATTTTCTCAACGATGGAAAATTTTGAAGAAAACTTTTTGCACTTCATTTTTTTTGAATTCCTGAGAAAATTTGCTTTCGTTTTTAATAAAAAAAAACTTTGTTTCGTTCTTGAGTTATGATTTTTTAAAGAAAATGCTTTTATGGCAAATTTGGACATGTTTCAACAAAATTGACCATAACTCGAAAACGAAAAAAAAAATGCATTCCAAAAATTCCAGCGATTAAATCTTATAAAATAACCTTCTCAAAAATATTTTTTCGGAAATTTTCCACGAGTTCGGGCATAGTTTTTCTGGTTTTTCTTTACGAATTTTCTCAACTGTAGAAAATTTTGGGGAAAACATTTTCAGTTCATAATTTTTTTTAATTTCTGAGAAAATTTGCTTTAATTTTCTCAGAAATTAACTTAGTTTCTACGATGTTTCGTTCTTGAGCTATGATTTTTCAAAGTAAGTAGTGTCAGGTGAAAACAATAAAAATCCACCTAAGTTTTCCGGGAAAATAGGCGACCCTGATTTTTTCTCATTTTTTTTTTGTTTATATACCCATGAGCCCTGCCAGTTGAAAAAAATTAATGAAAATTTGATACCCTTCAGCCCAATTTGTACAATAATAAAAAAATGCCCATATGCGTGATTTGTGGTGGTAAGGACGATTGTTCGATAAAAGAAGACGCCAGAAAATAGAAATGTTTGAATTAGGAGGCAACCACAAAATAAAACTTTTGAGATTGCTTTACACGTTAAAAGGTTGTTGAATCACGTGCCTGGCAGATGAACGCCAAGTCAATTGCGCCCGTAACTCTGTAGCTAAGATTTCTGCTGATTTATAGCAATCTACTTCGTCATTCGCGCTAATTTCCGTCATATCATATCGGAAATAGCCAATAATTACTGATGTTCCAGCTTACCCTTGCCAATGACTCATCAGATGGATGCA
This sequence comes from Aedes albopictus, assembly GCF_035046485.1. NCBI lineage: Eukaryota > Metazoa > Arthropoda > Insecta > Diptera > Culicidae > Aedes > Aedes albopictus. Next base: position 111,764,423 of record NC_085137.1, read on the forward strand.
AAAAGATGTAGACTATCAATAACCAGCCTCTACAGCACTGGAAATCGAATAATTATGCGAAATTTTACGTTTCGATTTCTCTCCACTAGCGAGTTGATTTTTTTTCGTATTGCATACGACGAAGGCAACCACACCAAAGCAGCTGCTAGCCGAATTATTCTTCATCTTCGTTCAATTTTCATTTCGCCAGATATACTTGTTGAGCCGATTTTCAATTCACAAAAACTGATCAAAACACGTATGCTACTCGGACACTAAAAGTATCCATAGCTAATACTTTTCGACCAAGAATTCGGCACTGCTGCCCCCACGTGCACCCCAAGCCCGTCATCATCGCGCGGGTTTGATAGAAAACCGTTGAACAGGGCTGCATGTTCTAAGCCGCTTGTCCTTCTATAGTTAGCACCGACGACGACGATGACGACGACGAGGACGGCAACCGTATAGAAACAATAGACTTCGCGCACCACATTGCACCAGGAAGAACGAGGAAAGCTTCTGCCGCCGCCGGTGGAGATCCAATTTGGTGAACTTTAAAGTAGAGAGCTAGCTATAGAGAGCGGGAGCTTTGAAGGAGTTTGCTGGGAGCTTGCGAAGTATGCTAATTAAAATGGGTTTACAGAATATCTACTCAACCACGGAGCTTCTCGTTTATTGGGAAGAGGGGAAATGGGCGGTTTTGTTGGCATCGTCATTGTCGTCGTTAACCTGTGAAATGCAACTTAAAACTATTTGCCAAAAACTGTTCTTCTTCCGGGTTTTTATTTGTTGGTTTATGAAGGGGTTGGGGTGGAATGCACTCTCCCTAACATTTAGCGGTACAAACTCGAATATCTAAAGATAATTTAGAGAGAATTTGTGAACCAATTCTGGGTGAAATTGCTGGAAGTGTTTTTGGTTAAACTTATGGTATAACTTTTTAAAGAATTCCTGCATATGTTTGAAAGTCGATGTTTTCACATTAGAGGTTCCAACCCGGGATATCCCGGGACAAAAAATCCCGGGATCTTGAAAAATTCGGGATTTCCCGAATCCCGGGATGAAATTTTTCACCGTCCCGAAAATCCCGGGATTCCTGGGACACACATTTCTTACATTTTTTTTTTTTCGCTTTGATTTGGATTTGAAGAGTCTTAGAAACGTTTTCGAAGAGTCGGGATTTTTTTTTTAAATTGCCTTAACAGATCGAAAAGATAGTGTGAAATTCTGTGACATATAGGGTAACTCGCTAATTGTTGAACACTACCCAAATGTTGAACAGTTTCTGAATATTTTATTATAAATCTTACTTAAGTAATTTTCATCCAACGTAAACGTATGATGTAGATGCATATACATGTGGGTCACGATATTGCTCTAATTAATTTACAAAATTAAACATATTTTATGTCAAAAAAATTGATTGAAAATTTAGTACCGCTGATGACACGAAAGCTACACAATTCTTAAGATTAATGTTAAGAAATTGCTGTTACGAAATAAGCTTTGCGGGCAAATCAACCACAAATATCAAAGGCACACCATAGTTACAAGAACTGGAAGGATGTCCTTTACAGTTTAACATTGTTTAAAATCACATTTTCATTGTAATTTAATTTGAAAAAATATTTTTCTTATCACACTATCATTATGCATCCATGATCCAATTGTTGAACACTGGCTTAACCTACAATGACTAGCATGACTGCTAGATTTTTTTTTCACTTTACCTAACCGTGCATTTCATGGGGTTTCAAGGGCGTTCCATGGGTTTACAGAAGTGTTTCAGGGGCTTTTAAAGGCATACTTTTCTTACCGTCAAGGCACCATTCACCGTGGGGGCTCCATTCACCGTGTGCCTTCGAATATTGTTTCATTATTTCCATATTATAATTGAATGATATGACAATTTCCCTTCAATTTCACCAATACAACACTAATGTATTGTTACCATGTCAAAACGCTCATTAGAAACATTTAAAAGTATCATTTTGACACTAAAGTGTGTTTACATGCAGCGGGTTTCTGCTCGTACACTGCATTCATAGTGAAAAAACGAAAACTGCGCTAAGGTGATTTAAGCGATAAACTAAATGTAGTAACGTTTTTATTCTACCAAGAAGCAATTATATTCACATATCAGGAATGTATTTTGCATTACCGAAGTAAGTTTAATAAGAAAGTACGATTACTCGTACTTTTTAATTGAAACAAAAAGGCACGGTAAATGGGTACCCTAAAAATCAATGGTCTCCATTCACCGTGCCCCAGATTGTCCCATATATCTAGAAAAATTCGAAAGTTTGAACATTCGTTTTTCTAATAAAATCTTGCAAGTTATTACTTGAAATGAATTTAAATGAAGAAAATTCCCTTGGCTGGGTTGTTTTAATCATTTTTGAACAAAGTAGAATAAAATTTCTCATACACGGTGAATGGGTCCCTACTACCACGGTGAATGGTGACTTACCACGGAATTAGGCGACCCTACTACCCTTTACTAATTGTACTATATCACCAAATTTTGTGAAAAATTTTCTACTTCTGTGGATATTGCTTTAATTTTAACCTATAATGAAGGCAATTAAAAGCGGCACCAACAATGTTTATAAGACTGGTGTCAAATGACAGCCCTCATTTGCCCCGAATCCTCTTAGATCCACGGTGAATGGTGCCTTGACGGTATGTCGTTTTCGCTTCTAATCAAATCTTTTCAGCCAAAACGATTTCAGTCCACTAGAGCTCTCTTCAAATGAGTGATTCCTTTTCATTTAAATGAATTGTCACTAGCTCGAACTAGCTGGGCACAAAACACGAAAAACCCGAAAAAAAAATCCGCCAGAGTGAAAAAATATCGGATGTCGGGTCAAAGTCGGGTCAAATTTTATCAAATGTTGGACCACTGTTGGACTCACATCGGATAACTGTTGGGTCTATGTTGGGTTTGGTGGCCAAAATAAAAACAGGTGAATGATAGGTTGATGTCGGGTTATACGTCATCAATTACGAACAAAGCTTCAACCGTTCAACAATTGGCGAGAACCGTCCAACATTAGGACGAGCTAGCTTAAGGAAGCGTTCAACATTTGGGTTACAGACTTCCCATACAAATGTTCTATTTTCTCTTATAAAATGGAATTTAAGGGAATACAAATTCAATGGGCAGTATAAGGGATGAGTAGATCTAGACGTTCACTGGATATTTTTCAACTAAAGTGGAATTATGCACGGAAAAACGAACGAAAACCAAAATGCCAGTACTAACCGTTCAACAATTGGCGAATTACCCTAATGCACATAATTGGAGCGTGGGATTTCATAGAAATTTTGAAATGTGAATTTCATGAAAAACCATGTAAACTTCCCATTATATGTCATGTGATTCAGCATGACTCCCAGTTTTTACATGACATATTGCATCTTGCATTGCTTTATAGATTACCGTGCAAATGTTCAATCGTCTAAAATATTTGTTCACACGTCAAACACCAAAGAAAGCAGCAAGTAAACAAACCGATTATCCCATGCAACACCCAAAAAGTGTAACCGACGTTTAAAATTGCTAGCAGCGAAACGAACCAATGTATGCTGAAACTGGTGGGAATATATTGTGGTGTGACAAAAAATTTCCTGCAGGGGGTCGAATACGGTGCAAAAAAAGCAATATAACACAAATTTACATGATATATCATGTAAATCATCATAACTGGAAGTTTACATGGCGAGTGATTTTCATTATTTTTATCTGTGTTCAAGAAAAAATCACGAAAGTGTTACATAAACCACTTCAGCTGTGTGTGGACGTCAAAACTCGTTGGAATTCGATGATGCTGGAGCACTCCATTCGCTGTTTCGATTGCATCAAAAAGACACTTTCAGAAGTGTCTTCGAGTGTTGCAATGTGAGTGAGTTCGAGGTTGCAATAAACCTAGACTCGCTTAGGAAGCATTGTGAAGGCGAGATGCTACATTATTGTATGCGGAAGGTAGCTTGAGTTTCTTGTATTCGAAGCTTAAAAAAAGTAACTCCAAAGTTGGAAACGACCTCTTTGACACAATCACGAAGAGAATCAACGAACGGCGACAAAAAGAAATAATGCTGAAGTTCCTTCAAGGTCTTCCGTTATCAGTCAGCAGAACTCGAAAGCTTATCGAAAACGCAAATGATTGAGTTCATCAAGGAACTAGGAGTACGATTGTTGCAAGACTGCCAAAGACAGACCAATAATGATGCTGCCGAGTTGGATATGCTTTTTGAGCTACATGGTAAATTTAACCGACAATTGAACCGACGTCAACTAATAGCGAGCGCATCTTTTCGAACACTGGATATATCTGTTCTAAAAAACAAATCTCATTGTTCGATGAAATCATTATTAACATTTACTTCTTTAAGTCGTATATTCAGAGAACGAATTCAAATTGATAAGAACAGTTACTTGATTTTTTTTATTGATGAATAAAATATATTCCTAATACTCCTTACTACAAAATTGCGTTTTTAGGCACATTGAAAAATTTCCCGGGATCCCGGGATTTCCCGGGACAAACAACAAATTTTATCCCGAATCCCGGGACAAGCAAATTGGTCGGGAAATGGAACCTCTATTTCACATCGATTCGATATTATAAAATATTACAAAACTATAAAATTATTCGTTTGCTGCTTGTAGTTCAAGTTCATGGTATGTTTTATTTGTCTAAATAAATTCAATATCAAAATGTGATCTTGCACATCGAACATTTTCGAACTCTGATTCGAAAATGGATATAACGTTGAGACAGTGAATTCTAGAAAAAAAATTAAATTTAATATTTTTTAATTTAAAGAAAAATCCTGAGATCCTGATATTCCCCCCAGAACTCTGAGAAGTATTCCCATATAGTACTGAGATAAATTCCCGCAGACTGCTGAGAGAAACTCCCCCAGAATGTTTAGAGAGACTCCTTCAGAATACTGAAAGGAGTTCCTCTTGAATTATGAGAGAAATTTCTTCAGATTACTGAAAATGATTACACCAGTATCCTGAGCGACATTATGTAGAAAATAAAGCAAGGTTCTTCCGGTATCTTGGTAGGAATTCTCTCCGAATTCTATTAAGGATTTTCCTAGAATCCTGAGTGAGATTACTCAATATCTATAAGACGGATTCTCTCAGAGTCCCGAGAGGAATTCTCCCAGAATCACGCGAAAGATTGTCTCACAATCCTAAGAGAAGCTTCGCCTTGGGATTCTCCCAAAATCTTCCCGAATCCTGAGATAGATTATCCCAGAATCCTGAATAGGATTCTCTCAGAATTCTAAGATGAATTCTCCCAGAATCCTGAAAGGAATTCCAAGAGCGGTCCTACCACATTCTTGAGATACATTCATCTAGATTACTGAAAGAGATACTCACAAAAAAAAGATTTTCGAAATTCTAAGATGTATTCCTAGAACCTTAAAAGAAATGATCCAGAATCCTGAAAAGGGTAGCTTAAAACCCTAAGAAGGATAACTCCAGAATCCTGAGAAAGGCTTCCTCAAAATACTGGGCGGAATTGCCAAAGAAACCTGAGATACTCTCACAGAATTCTGAGAGATAGGATTTCCCCAGATCATGGGAAGAATTCCTCCAGAATCTTTTTAAGTTTTCTCCAAGAATTCACCTAAAATCCCGGGTCCTCTCCTCTCCTCTTCTTGGCGTAACGTCCTCACTGGGACAAAGCCTGCTTCTCAGCTTAGTGTTCTATGAGCACTTCCACAGTTATTAACTGAGAGCTTCCTCTGCCAATGACCATTTTGCATGTGTATATCGTGTGGCAGGCACGAAGATACTCTATGCCCAAGGAAGTCAAGGAAATTTCCTTTACGAAAAGATCCTGGACCGACCGGGAATCGAACCCGTCACCCTCAGCATGGTCATGCTGAATACCCGTGCGTTTACCGCCTCGGCTATATGGGCCCTCAAAATCCTATATTCTATATCCTATGCTATATTCCGAAAATCCCGGGTAAACCCTTCAAAATGCTGAGAATAATTCTGTCAGAATCCCAAAAGGTATTCCCAGAATTCTACGTGTGATCCCCCCAGAATTTTGAGAGGGATCATATGAGGGATTTTGCAGATACTTAAGAGAAATCTAGAAACTTAAGAATGATTTTTCCGAAAATCTGATCCTGGAAGGAATTACGGAAAACTACTAGAATGGCTTTCCCCAGCATCTTGAGAAGGATTCTCTGGAATTCTGAGAAGTGTTCCTAAATTACCGCAGATTCCTAAAATATATATCCCAAGAATCTTTGAAAGGACTCCCCTAAACTCCTGAAAGTGCTGGGGAAGTTCTGGGGCGATTGCTCTTGAATACTTCAAATTATTAAGCCAAAATCTCAAGAGAATCTTCCCATAATCTTGTAAGGGATTTTCCCTGATTACTAAAAGGGACTCTCCCAGAAACCTGAAAGGAATTTCTGGGAGCAACTGCTCCACAATACAGAAAACAGAATTCTACTGGGATTCTCGTAGAATGCTGAGAAAGATTTCTTCCGAAACCTATGAGAATGCTGAAAAAGATTTCTTCAGAATTTGAGTCTTCCACAATCCTTAGAGGAATCAACCCAGATCTTCCAGAAATTTCTTAGAATCCTGAGGAGGATTTAGGTAACCCTGGTAGGAAATACCCCAAAATCCAGAAATGAATTCCCTTAGAATCAAAAGATTCCGTAGAATTCTGATAGGTATTTCCATATAATACTGCTGAAAAAAAATCGTAGATAATTTTTATAGGGACTCTTCCATAACTGTGAAGATTCCTCTAAAATCCTGTGAGAGATTCCTTTAAAATGCTGAAAATTAGCACACCAGCATCCTGAGAGACCTTAATCTATAAAAGAGAGAAAGACTTCCAATTGGAATTGTTCCTGAATTCTATTAAGGATTTCCCTAGAATCCTGGGAGAGATCACTCCAGTTTTCTGAAATGGATTCTCTCAGAACCTTTTATAAGAATACTTCCAGAATCCAGAGGGGTTTCCTCAGATACCCGTGATGAATTCTCCCTGAATCCTGTGACGCATTTCCTCAGAATCCTGAGAGAACACTCATTTTCATGTTTTGCGCTAACGTAAGAACAAACTGACATTCACAAGACGTGACGCGAGACAAGACATAACACTTATCGTTCTTACAATCGTCAATTGTTAGAACGATAAGTGTTATGTCTTGTCTCGCGTCGCGTCTTGTGAATTCTGAGAGAAGTTTTTCTTCGGGATTCTCCTAGAATGCTTAGATGGATATCCCCAGGACTCCCTGGCTGATTCTTCCAGAGTCTTGGGAGGGATGCTCCTAGAATCTTGAGAGAAATTCTCTTGTAGTATTGAAAGACATCTCATTAGAATCCTGGAAGAGGTTGGCTCCACATTATTAAAAGAAATGCATCTAGAATTTTGAGAGGGAACTTCAAAAAAATAAATGTTCGGAATCCAGAGATGGACTGGCCTAGAATCTTGAAAAGGATGCGCTAGAACCCTGAAAGGGACTCTCTAGACCATGAGAAAGATTCACTTAGACTCCTGGGAGGGATTGCCCAAGAAACCTGAGATATACAGGTATACCTTCGATTTTATGTACATTTTACCTCGATTTTATGTGCATTTTTTTAATGGTTAAATTCTACAGTGCATTCTAAAAAAACATAATATTTTGAATCGAAAGAAAAATCGAATGTAAAAAAATCGATTCGGTCGATTTCGTGGGGCTTCAATGTCGATTCAAAAAATCAATTATTCGGAACAAAAACATCGATGTTGCGAACATCGATTCAAATTTGACCAACGCTAGCAGACGCCATTCCAGCTTTAAAAAAAAATATCACCAACACTTACACATTGAAAATGCCTGTTATTTCCAAGCAGTTGTCGCATTGATTCCTTGTGCAAGTGTTGATAATTCAGAACTGGAGTAGTAACTTTACCTCTGCGTCTGCAGCTATATTTGTGTAGAAAACTTCTAGTCTTCGTTTTCTTCTTTAAAGCTCTACGTCCCCAATGGGACTGAGCATGCCTCGCTTCAACTTAGTGTTCTTTGAGCACTTCCACAGTTAATAATTGAAGGGCTTTCTTTACCGGCCATTGCATGAATTTGTATATTGTGAGGCAAGTACAATGATACACTATGCCCAGGGAGTCGAGAAAACTCCCCAGACTGGAAAGGGAATCGAACCCGCCCGTCTCCAGATTGGCGATCAATAGCCTTAACCACTAGGCTAACTGGAGACCCCAAGGAAACTTCTAGTCTAACGTGGAGATCTTGTCATGCATTCTGGAGGGATTTTTGACAAAATCGTTCTAGGTTATTCCTCAGGGGATGCATCGTTTCACACCAATCTCCCATTCAAGTGCACTACATCAGCAGGAGAATACCGCCCCTGGAAACCATCCAAACACAATGTCTCCTGTTTGTCGTCGTCGTTGGTTCTGTTTGGTTTCAGGACGAGTCCGTTCCAGGTTTCCTAACCCAGGGCCAGCAGCATTCGTAAATAAAACCAACTAAAATTTATGCTATTTGGCTTGCATTCATTTCGGACCGGTACAGCGCGGCCAAGTACCCCGACCGAGGTCGTACCGGTAATTTCGTGCCTCAGCAGGAAGCAGCTCGAGCAAAACTGACGACAAACTTAAAACAGAACACAGGGTGTAACCTGTGTGTACCTCTCCACGCCGCGCCGCGCCGGTTCTAGGAGCGAATTGGTGAAGAGGATGGGTTGGGGTTTTGATCATCAACCGTATAGTTCCACTACTGGTCGGTCGGTGTCAAGCCTTTCGGGTCAAATGCTTGGAGTGTAGTTTTTGTTGCAGACTAGCGCATCGTTTCGAGCCGTTCGTGGTTCAGTTAATGGAATTGAAGTTTTTGATGTAATTAAATTGACCGCGATCCAGGAGGGAAATTTGTTGGAAAGGCATACTGTGCTAACATGAAGACCCGAATGAACGTTGGAATTTGTGTGATCTATGGTGCAGTAATTATAGTTAGAAATATGTACACTCATTCTTGAGAAAGGGTGTCCCCCAGATAGGCCTTTGAATTAAACATTGATGTGAGTGATACTTTTTCCAAAGCTGATATGCATTATCAGGAATTGAACATTTATATGACGGTTATCTTGTACATCAATAATTTATAGGACTTCTCCTAGAATTCTCTCAGTGTCCCAATTAGGCTGTTTCTAGAGAATCCTTCAAGTATTTTTCTTGTGATTCCTTTGGGAAATCTTCCCACAATTTTGCAGTGATTTTTTTCTTTTGATTTCTCAAAGGATTTATCTCGGGTTTTTTCTAGAATTTTTTTAGGGTTTTATCTAAGGATTTCATATGAGTTTCCGTTAGGCATTTTTCCTGAATTCGCTCAATATCTTTCCCGAGATTCCTTTAGATATTTCCCTTGCAGTTTTTTCCAGGGTTCTTTCAGTAATTCCTCTTGGGATTCAAAGAAATTATCTCGGGATTCCTTCAAATATTTTTTAAATATTTTTACCTTTAAGAATCCCCTTCGAAGATCCTCCCGGGATTTATTCTGATAGTTCTACAAGGATTCCTTCCGGGATTTTTCCAGGAATTTCTCTAATTTATACATTATTTGGGATAAGTACCGATATTTCTAAGTATCGGCGTTTTTCCTGAAACTGATTTTTGCTAACAAGGCATACAAAATATTCGCAATTATCTTGAACATCCCTAGCTATGGTTAATTGCAGGCTATCAAACAGCTGCTCCAGTGCTCTTGTCAAGCATCCTAGACGCTTCGGGTCTTCAGCAAAGTTATCTAGATTGATTGGTACTACACTTTCATGTCTTTGGTTTTGATCTAGATCTGCTGAAACTGATCTAAATAAGTTTTATTCTTCAATACGACATTATAGTGTACTCGAAATGCATCTTATACGGTTGGAGCCTTTGGCACAGTCATGTGGATTAGTTGGTACTACATTCTTACGTCTTTTTTGATTAGATCGGCTTTAACTGATCTTGATGAATTGTATCTTTCGATGTGATTATCTAGTGTTCTGGATTTGCACCCTCAAGATTTGGAGTCCTCAATGAAGTGTCTACGATTACCCAGGAGGAATCTGCACGAGATTCCAGGGACATTTTACGGGATTTCAGGGGAAATCTTCACGATATTTCAGGGAGGATCTTCACGAGATTACAAGAGAAAACTTCACGAGATCCCAGGGGAAATCTACGGGAATTCAGGAGAATCTTCACGAGATTTCAGCGGGAATCTCGACGAGATTTCAGGGGGAAAACTCCTTGAGATTGCAGGAGAAATCACCACTAGATTCCAAGGGGAATCTACTCGATTCCAGGGGAAATCTACTCGATTCAAGAGGGAATCTACTCGATTCCAGGGAAAATCTCCACGCGATTCCAGGGAGACCTCCATGAAACTCAAGAGAGAATCTCTACGAAATTCTAGAAAGAATCTCCACGAGATTCAAGAGACAATCTTCACGAGATTCCAGAGGAATCCACAATATTCCAGAGAGAACCTCCACGAGATTACAGGGAGAATCTTCACGACATTCCAGAATGAATCGCCACGAGATTCCTGAGAGAATCTCCACAAGATTCCTGAGAGAATTTCCACGAGATTCCAGAGAGAATCTCCGCGAGACTCCAGAGATAATCTTCATGAGATTGCAGGGGAAATCTCCACGATATTCTAGGTGGAATCTCCACGAGATTCCATGGAGAATCTCGATGAGATTCCTTGGGGGAAGCTCCACGAGATAACGGGGGCAGTGTACACGAGATACCAGGAGGAATCTCCAAGAGATTCCTGGGAGAATCTCCATGAGATTCTCCATGAGATTCCAAAGAGAATCTCCAAAAGATTTCTTAGAGAATCTCCACTAGATTCCTGAGAGAATCTCCACAAGGTTTCTGAGGAAATATTCACGAGATTCCTGAGAGAATCTCCACAAGATTCCAGGAATATTTTTACGAGATTACAGGAGGAACTCCACGGGCTTCCAGTAGGAATCTCCACGTGATTTTATAGGGAATACCCACGAGATTCCAGGGGGATCTCCACGAGATCTTCACGAGATTTCAGGGAGAATTTCCAAAAAAAATCCTGAGAGAATCTCCACTAAATCCCTCAGAAAATCCCCACGAGATTCTTGTGAGAATCTCCACGAGATTCTTGTGAGAATCTCCACGAGATTCTGGTGAGAATCTCCACTAGATTCTTGTGAGAATTTCCACGAGATTCTTGTGTGAATCTCCATGAGATTCTTTTGAGAATCTCCACGAGATTCTTGTGAGAATCTCCACGAGATTCTTGTGAGAATCTCCACGAGATTCTTGTGAGAATCTCCACGAGATTCTTGTGAGAATCTCCACGAGATTCTTGTGAGAATCTCCACGAGATTCTTGTGAGAATCTCCACGAGATTCTTGTGAGAATCTCCACGAGATTCTTGTGAGAATCTCCACGAGATTCTTGTGAGAATCTCCACGAGATTCTTGTGAGAATCTCCACGAGATTCTTGTGAGAATCTCCACGAGATTCTTGTGAGAATCTCCACGAGATTCTTGTGAGAATCTCCACGAGATTCTTGTGAGAATCTACACGAGATTCTTGTGAGAATCTCCACAAGATTACTGAGAGAATATCCACAAGATTCCTGAGAGAATCTCCATGACATTCCAGAGATAATCTCCACGAGATTGGAGGGGAAATCTCCGCGAGATTCCAGAAGGGATCTCCACGAGATTCTTGGGGGCATTTCCACTATATTTCATGGGAGAAGTTTCACGAGATTCCAATGGGAATCTTCACAATATTCCAAGGGGAATCTCCAAAAGATTCCTCAGAGAATCTCCACAGAACTCCAGAGAGAATCTCCACGACATTCCTGAGATAATCTCCACAATATTCCAAGGAGAATCTCCAAAAGATTCCTGAGAGAATCTCCACGAGATTCCAGAGAGAAACTCATCGAAATTTCAGAGTGAAACTCATCGAGATTCAAGACGGAATTTGACTTTCAGGGGTAATCTTCACGAAATTGCAGGGGAAACTTCCACATGACTTTAGGGGCAAAAGCCACGAGATTTCAGGGGAAATTTCCACAAAATGCCAGTGAGAATCTCCACGAGATTCCTGAGAGAATCTCAACTAGATTCCAGGGATGATTTTCACGATATTGCAGGAGGAATCTCTAAGAAATATCAGGTGGAACCTCCACATGATTTTAGTGGCAATCTCCACGAGATTCCAGGGGGAATTGAGACGAAATTTCAGGGGAATCTCGACGATATTCCATGGGAGAAGCTTCACGAGATTTCAGGGGGAATCTCCACGAGATTCCTGGGGAAATCTCCACAATATTCCAAGGGGAATCTCCGAAAGATTCCAAAGAGAATCTTCACGAGATTCCAGAGAGATCTCTACGAGATTTCAGGGGGAACTGCACAAAATTTCTGGGGAAATCTTCACCCGAGTTACAACGATGAAACCTGCACAGGTACGTCGATTTATTTTCTATTATGCTGCCTATGATCGCATAATTGTCCCATATGAATAGGAAACCCAGCAAAGATGGGACTGATATGCGATCATGGGTAGTATGGCCATGAATACTTTCTCTTTCCAATAATTTTTTATGCGAGTCCAACCCAAATAAATGTTTTAAAGATTTCAAGAAGAAATTGTATATTTTAGACATTAAGGTTGGTTTATTCACTGGTTTTGTTACTGTTAACTCAGCTCCAATAATAAATCACACACTGATTAAGGCATTTTACCGATTTTCTGTGAGCCGTTGAACTTTCCCCGGGAGAAAAGTCTCTAAAGTCGTGCCTACCGCAACACGACCGGAGGTCGCACAAGTTTATCATATACCATATTCTCAGGTTGAGTTTCTTAAATAAGCTAGATGCGGTTGAATTAAAATATGTTGAAATGACAATTTCAGGACTGCTGAAAAATCCTTGGGATGCTGAATGTTCATTTTGACTAGAGCCTTCTGTCTAGTGAATATTTGAGGTTTTGGATTACCAATCCGAAGACGGCGAGTTTGATGTGACCAATAATTTCTCTATTTAACCCTCCATGACGCTCACTGTTGTAAAAAGTACAACACTACCAGAAAACCTCACTCGTCGTATTCAGTGCGAGCGCGGTGCAGTTTCGCCTGCTTGATGGCGCGCGCCCTGAAATGTTAACTACATAAGAATCTTATGATAAGATCCTGTATACCCAGTTATCCTCTTGGCTTATGTTCAAATCTGATGGTGTGAAAAGTTCGGCCCAAGTCGAATTAAATCCATTCGTAATCTTTGGAAGATGTGCTCACCTGAAAAGAAAGAAAATAAGAAGAAATTAGTATAAATTCGACGACATTTTCACACGTATCTCGTTGTAAGACTTCAACAGCAGCAGAATCATTTCCATTGACGATTAGACTCCCCAAGTAAAAACTAGGAGTGTGTAATGTCTGAGACATAACCGCAATGTTGACGTAGGACTAATTTTTAACGCATAATAAAGAATTTGGGGCTCACAGATGAAGTAAACGTGTATCTATTCAGCAAAAATAACGGCCAGAGTAAAATCACTATATGCTAAAGACTCGAAATCTGGCGATTGTTGCAGGTAATGATGATTCCCGTATCATGACGATGATGCTGCCGAGCAATGCCTTTAAAGTTGAAGGATTCGTCATTGAAATAATCGTCATCATTGAAAATTCGAAAGCAGTTTTCTCGTACAAAGCTGAAATTTCCGCAGTGAAAATGTATTCACTGTATTGCGGCTGAAGATTGGAGTACAGTGAACTTATTTTCACTGCAGAAATTTCAGTTTAGAATGAGAAAACTGCTTTCGAACTTTCAATGATGACGATTATGTCAATGACGAATCCTTCAACCTTAAAGCGCATTTGACAGGTATCCTACTCGATTGGAATGACATTGACAGTAAATTTGGAATTTCAAATACCAAATATACAGCGGTGTATATTTAGTATAAAAATTAAACTTTATCGATAAACTAAACTATAAAAATTAGAATTAGTTGAATTTTTAGAAATAATTGAATAATGCTCCAAATAACTCTTTCGGAAGCTTTGGGGCCCTTAAAAGAACCATTTTGGTATAATTCATTGCCACCCATGCCGCCACCACCGATTGATCCGAAAAGAATCGAGGCTTCATTGGACAGAGGGCGGTGTCACCCGCTTGCTCATCCGTTGAAGCGGATCTTTTTTGGGATCTTGCTGCTGCTGCCGCTTACAATCCATGAAAGAATCGGGGCCCCGGCAAACGAAAAGTGACGTCAATCGAATTTTCGTTTGCCGAGGCGGATTTTTCTTTGGATGTTGCTTCCGCTGCTGCCTCCACTGCCGATGGATCCGAAAAGAATCGAGGCTTCATTGGACAGAGGGCGGTGCCACCCGCTTGCTCATCCGTTGAAGCGGATCTTTTTTGGGATCTCGCTGCTGCTGCCGCCGGCAATCCATGAAAGAATCGGGGCCCCGGCAAACGAAAAGTGACGCCAATCGAATTTTCGTTTGCCGAGGCGGATTTTTCTTTGGATGTTGCTTCCGCTGCTGCCTCCACTGCCGATGGATCCGAAAAGAATCGAGGCTTCATTGGACAGAGGGCGGTGCCACCCGCTTGCTCATCCGTTGAAGCGGATCTTTTTTGGGATCTCGCTGCTGCTGCCGCCGGCAATCCATGAAAGAATCGGGGCCCCGGCAAACAAAAAGTGACGCCAATCGAATTTTCGTTTGCCGAGGCGGATTTTTCTTTGGATGTTGCTTCCACTGCTGCCTCCACTGCCGATGGATCCGAAAAGAATCGAGGCTTCATTGGACAGAGGGCGGTGCCACCCGCTTGCTCATCCGTTGAAGCGGATCTTTTTTGGGATCTTGCTGCCGCTCGGTGCTGTCCGTCCGCTGCTGTGTGTGCCGATGAAATGATCGAAATGAGTGTGTGCACCACTTATATAAGTTTCGTCGTGTCGCCTCACAGAACTATGCTTGATTGTGATTGGTTGGGTAAGACTGATCTCGAGCTTTTACTAATTTTCAGCTCCAGCCTCAGTCAAGGCACATCATTCAATTGAGCCCCAGCTAGGAAGCATACATTTGTGGTGTTGTAGGTTTAAAGCTTTTACCATAGTTGATGACGTCAAACCCGACATCAACCTATCATTCACCTATTTTGATTTTAGCCACCAAACCTAACATAGACCCAATAGTTGATCGATGTTGGTCCAACAGTGGCCCAACATTCGATAAAAATTGACCCGACTTTAACCCGACATTCGACATTTTTTCAGTCTGGCGGAATCCAGAAAGAAATCAGAGGGAACAGCTTTTATATCCCTAGATTAGCAGATGCAGCTCCTCCCATTCGGCTGACTTTCCAGAATATTTCGTCGGTTTCCTGCAATAGGGGCACAACTCAAAAAATGTGAATTTTCAGAATAAGCGTTTGAAAATTGGCAATCATGAAGCACCTCCTGCAAATTCACTTATTTCTCTCATCATTTGACAAAAGTAAACAAATTTTGATTGTTGTATCATTGAAAGGGGCTGAAGGACTATCTGTGTCATGAATTTTGACAACTATTTTTCAACGACTATTGAAAAAGTTGACTGATTTTGAAATGTGCCCTTACTGCGGAAAATTGGTGAAAATGCCCAAATCTCGCGTTTCACAACGAATTTTGGAACGGGTCTTTGTGAGATGAAATTTTACATAGTTTTTCATCATTTGCCATCAAAATCTCAAAAATGACAAATTTTGAGTTGTGCCCCTATTGCAGGAAACCGACGATTTCATTTGCATGGCCCGCCCCGCCTGCTTCAGACGCTTCAAACGATTAATCAACCCAGAAATGGAAAAAAATTTCATTAAGCGTTAAAGTAAACAAAATATTGGATGATTTAGATCATTTTAATTCGAAAATTGTTAGAGTTAAACAATGTTTTACGGAAAATAGTTCTGATAGGGCAATGCGTTGCTGAATTCTGGGTGGAACCATTAGTGGCCGGAATTCAATCATTCATTTTTCGGGTGAACCACACTTTTCTCGATTGATGGAGTAAGTAAAATTATCTGATTTACAACTCTTGAAGAATCATTTTTTGGTGATCCTGATAAGGACCGTTGGATAAAGTAATGATTTCAGGAAGAAAATGGCATGAAACCGCCTTGCCACGCAATGCGTGTTGGTTTTCTCCGTGCTATTCCTGCAAAATGCCACCGAAAATTGGTAGGCCGCTTTCTGCCGTGGATAAGATTCATGACGCTATCAGCACGATAGCCGAGAGTCGCCACTGGGTACTGCTCAGGTGTGGAGGTGACATCCACCCTGCTTGACTAATCCAACGAAAATGACGAAAGAAATCAGAGGGAGCAGCTTTTATGCCCCTAGATTAGCAGATGAAGCTCCTCCCATTCGGCTGGCTTTTCAGTATATTTCATTTGCACGACCCGCCCCGCATGCACCAGACGCTTGAAACGGTTAATCAACCGAGAAATGAGAAAATTTCCATTTAACGAATAAAGTAACCAAAATATTGAAATGTTAAGATCATTTTAATTCGAACAACGTTATAATTTATCGATGTTTCACGAAAAATGGTTCGGATAGGGTTGATAAATTCCGGATGGAACCATTAGTGGCCGGCATCATCATTCTTGCGGGGCCACCAAGCATTCAATCTTTCACTTTTCGGTTGCACCACACTTTGACCGATCGATGATGGAATGAAATAATTATCTGATTCACAACTCTTGATGAATAATTTTCTATGGTCCTGAAAAGAACCGTTTGAATATTGGACGATTTTAGACAAAAAATGACATGAATTTATCATGCCACGTAATGCGTGTTGGATTCCTCCGTGCTGAATGCTGCACGCCGTCGAAAATTGGCCCGCCGCTTGTTGCCCTGGATGTTCCTGATGCTATCATCAATGCGCCGCCGCCAATCAATCGGTGAAGGGCCGAGCCCCGAGGACAGCGACGCAACTCGCAAATTCGTCTGTCGCGGATCTTTCTGTGGATTTTGCTGCCTCTGCCACCACCGGCGAGCAATCGATGAAACGTATTCTTTCCTTCGTCTGCCGCTTTAGACGGTTAGAAGGCGAATGTGCAACAGCACCCTTGCCGACAACCACCGACGCCGAGCCAACACGGCCGTCAAAGAATAATGAGCGAAAACGCAAACGAAGAAAGTGGGCAGCTCTCGTTCGATGCGTTCACCTCGAGACGACAAAGGCAAATGAGGGAAGATGCGAAGAAGCAGTAGCTTTTATATTCGACGGGAGCATCCAAAATGTGCTCCAAAATGTGCTCGATCGTGATTGGCTGGAATAAACATGGGTTCACTTTTCCCAATTTTTCAATAGTTTGTTATTGAAAAACAGCAAATATTATTATTGGACATAATTGGTGTAAAGATTTGCAATCGATTGGTGCCAAAATTTTGAAAATTCAACAAGAAATGGCTGAGCTATTAACGCTCAAAATCTCCACTTTAAACGTAACGCGGCTGATTTCTGAAAATTTAGAATGACACCCGGTATAGAAAAGAGAGACGTAGTCCTACGTCAAAACGAACCAGACCAGAACCCTTTCTTTCTCGTGAGAAACTAGTAGTCCCGATTATCCGAAATTATATCCTCCATTTCAAACGCATTAGCCTAGAGCTAGAGAACCCCTTCCACATCTCCCACAGAGGAAACTTATTCCATTTGAAGAAATTGAAAAATTTATATTTATGACTTTATGATTGCTTGGAGAGTTGCCTACTTATCACTTCACTTTCACTCCATGCATATTTTGTTTGAGTCCGACCAAACGACCCGGCCCGTCGCGTCGGACGCCTAGGCGGAGGGGTAATTGAAGCGCGTTTCCTCCGTGACAAAAGTCAATTGAGCGCCACCACCACCATCACCATAACCCACAGAACCATCAACAACTTTTCAAGTACTTTTTCCATTTATTACGTTCCACCATCATCGTCATGATCGTTCTACTACGGCTGTTACGACTGCTGCTGGTCTTCCTCCCGATTATTTCGTAATTATTATGAGACACAATTTTCGACGGTTTGCTTGCGCTTGGATCTTTTCCAAACCCAAAGCGAAACAGATTTTCAAGTGCTTTGGCGCTCCCCGTCGTGCCATGGGAAGGAATGATATATGAACGCACAGTTCCAAATCTTGCAAGGCATCGTACACAAATTACGTAACGCTATAGGGGAAGGGGGGGAGTCCAGCGCAGCGTTACAATCCATACAAAAAATTTCAGGTTTCCATACAAAAAGCGTTACATAGGGGGGGAAGGGGGTCTGAAATGGCCGATTTTAGCGTTACGTAATTTGTGTACCATGCCCAAGTACCACCGCGCTCGGGAAAGCATTTCCAACTCCGTTAGTTGGCGTGTCGCATCGTTGCTGTTGTTGGGTGTGAGAAAAACTTCACTTTGGGTGCTGCTCACGCTTTTCTTGAGCCTTCTAGTTTCGTCCATGACATGGGGAACAGAACGACTTGAAATGGGAAAATGCAATTATCATAAGCGCATACATCATTGCACCATCGTGCCATTTGCGAGAGCATATGTGCTATTCTGCGTAGAAGGAGCTTCTCTGGAAAGACATTTCGGGAGTCGTTCAAAGCCAGTAGGATATTTGAATTGCAAGTACTCCGAAAACTCTCTGTTCTCCCCACGAGCACGATACGTTGCTTACCACCAAATGGCGTAGCTTTGATAGTTCTATCGCAGGTTTTCTTAATAATTTTAGCTCAAACATTTTTTAGTGAAATTCCATAAAGAATTCAAAATCGATTCTTCAGAAATACAATATACAAGGTGCGGGACCACCTAAACAGGGAGTCCTATTTCAGACACTAAATCAGTTAATTTTATACCAATTAAATTGAATTTTAGTACACGGGTGCATGCCGTACGTGTACGAAAGTTCAAGTCCACTAAGCACCCAAAATATCATCTAGCCCTCACGATTTTTTTTTACTTTTGCGAGAATCAATTTCAAGCTTATTCTTAACCGATTCTGAAGAAATCATTCGAGGAATTTCTGGAGGAATCTGTGGAAGATTTTCTTAAAGAATTTCTGAAGAAAGGATCGATGGAGAAATGTCTGAGAAAATCCATAGAAGTTTTTTTTTAGAAAATCAATAAAGAAACTTCTAGAAGAATTTTATTTTTAAATGCTATTCTGAAGAAATTTATGAAAAATTTCATGATAGATGTTCATAAACAATTCATGGAAAACTTTCCAGAAAAAAATCTTGTGAAACTGCTGAAAGAAGCCCTAAAGAATTTCCGAAGGAATCTCTGGAAAAAAAATTTAATTGAAATATTTTTTCGACCCTGGAGAAAGATCTTAAGTAATCCATAGAAAATTTATTCGAGAAATTCTTGGAGGAATCTCTAGAAAAAAAATCAGTAAGGTTCTAGGATATTTTTGCTGTGGAAATTTGTTAAAGGAATTCACTTTGGAGGTTTTAGATCTTCTCAAAACTTCTAGGAACTTCTGAGAAAAATCTTAAAATCTTTAATGAATAAATTCCTGAAATTAATTCTCAAGAAATCCTAGGAAGATTATGCTTTCTGGAAAAAAATGGAAGAAATGCAAAGAAGATTTTCAACTGGACACTTTGGAGGAAATTTTTAAGGAACTCCTGAAAGAATTTATGTCAGAACATTTGAAGGAATTTCCAACGGAATCTTCCGAGGATTTCCCAAAAAAAAATACTTGAGGAAATTTCTGAAAGAATTCTGGATTTTTGAATTCTTAAAGATGTTTTAATATTTAATTTTTGCGACTACGCCGTCTTCAACCAGAGGTTGTACAGACTGAACAAGCACTAACATTAGACAATGGACAACACGCATACCACCCAGTCGACCAGTGGAGAATTTCCCGTTTGACGAAAAGTTTTCAGCGGCTGGAGCGGGAATCGAGTCCACACTCCGCGGCTTTCGAAACGCCTAGATGGCTGACGCCTCTAGCTGCACGGCCACGAAGCTCCACAGTTCCTTACACATTTAGAAGAAATCATTGAAGAAATCTCTGAAAGAATCAATTTATTAAAAAATCTATGAAGGAATTGCTGAGAAAATTAATGGAAGTTTTTCTTTTCGTCATAAAAATAAAATAATTTCTTGAAGATTTTTTGGAGGAAACTCTGAAGGAAGAATTTCGTGGGAGAATTCCATATGCCACTCATGGGAAATTTTCGGAAAGAATACCTAAATTTTTGAAGGAAGCTCTAGAAGAATTTCGGAAAAAAATGTAATACTCAAAAAAAAAAAACAATGTGATTCTGGAAATTTGTTTCATGGAAAGTTTTCTAAAAGAACCCTTCGAGAAATTTCTAGAGCAATCTATAGAGAAAGTTCTGAAGAATTACTCGAAGAAATGTCTGTTTGAATTCCTAGAGAAATTTCTGAAGGAAAATGTGGTATATTCTTTAAAGAATCTTTGGTAGCTTTGATGGAAGCACATTTGGAAGAATAAAAAAAAATGAGGAAGCAATTTTGTAAAAAACGCAAGGAAGATTTTAAAAAGACCTTAAAGATTGTTTTGGACGAACTTATGGAGGAATTTCTGAAGGAATTCCTGAAAGAAGGTCTGAATGAATTGTCGGAAGATTTTCAAAAGAAAACTTTAGAGGAATTTCTGAAGGAATCTTTGGACGATTGCTGAAGGAATTTTGAATTTATGAAGGAATATCTGAAGACATTTCAATTTTTTTAGGAAATCCATGAAATGTTTTCTAGGAGAATTCATGCAGAAAAATTT
Organism: Aedes albopictus; assembly: GCF_035046485.1. NCBI lineage: Eukaryota > Metazoa > Arthropoda > Insecta > Diptera > Culicidae > Aedes > Aedes albopictus. The sequence continues at coordinate 111,785,230 of NC_085137.1, forward strand.
GGAGGAATAAGTTAACAAATTAATGGAGAAATTTCTTAAGCAATCTGTGGAAGGTTTTCTAAAACAACCTCTGCATGAATTTCTGTAAGAATCCGTGAATGATTTTCTGCAAGTAATTCCTGGAGAATTTTTAAAAGGCATCCAAGCCCGAGGAGAAATTTCTGAAGGAATCCGAGAAAATTGTTTCAAAGGATTTCGTGTATGGAAATTTTGTAGTAATCTCAAAAGTATTTTGTAATTCTGTATAAATCTTTGAACAAATTTTTGAAAAAAATATGCGACAGATTCTTGAAAAATCCATGAAAAAATTCTGTAAAAAACCTACTAGGGAAATCCATTGAAGATTTTCTGAATAAAATCAATGGAAAACATAAAAAACATAAAAACATAATTTAAGTAATTCCGGTAGAACTTTTGGAAGAAGTTTTCATAGTGAAATCTGGAAGAACCTCCAAAGGCATTAGTGGAAGAAACTTTCGGGGAATTTCTTAATGGATCTCTGAAGGATTTTATTTGAGGAACCCGTGAAAGAATTTGCAATACATATAAGCATTGACGGAATGTATTTATTAATTTCGGTTGGAGTGTGCTAAGGAATCCTTGTAAGAATATATGAATGAAACTTTTGGGGATTTTTTAAAGGAACTTTTGAAAGATTTCCCAATGGAGCCTTATTGCGAAAAAAAAATTGTATTTATGAAAATTAATTTATAGAAAACTACGTTTATCAAATTCTAGGAAAGATTTTCAGAGGACTTTTTGAAAAGTTTTCTGTAGGAATCTTTAGAGAACTTTTGGAATGTAGCTCTGGATGAATTTCTCAAACAATCTATGGCAGCACCGCTGAATATATATTTTAAGGAATCCTTGAAAAATTATCTGAAAAAATCTCTGTAGAATTTTAAAGGCATCCGTGGACGAATTCCGAAAAAAAAATCCATTTGAAAATAAAACTTGGAAAGTATTTCTCAGGGAATCCATGGAAAAAAATTAAAAGAAATCCATGCATGAATGTTTGACGGAATTCACTGAGAAATTTCTAAAGAAATACGAGGAATACTTTAAAAATAAATCGTTAACCTAGCTCTGGAGGGATTCCTTAAAAAAAAATTCTTAAAGTTTTCCCATGGTAGTCAATGAACAAATTAAAAAGGAAATCTATGGAAGATTTTTAAAGGAATTCTTGAAGAAATTTCTGGAGGAATCCCTAGAATATTTTTTTAAGGAAACTCTAAAGCAATTACTGAAAAAATCTATGCCAGATTTTTGAAAGGAGCGTTTGGTTAATTTCTAAAAAAAATCCTTAAATTTCTGGAAGTTATATGGAAGAAAATCTCTCAGAAAATTTATAGAAATCTATGGAAAATTTCCCAATAGAACCCTTGGAGGAATTTCAATATCCTGTGGCCGATTTCTGAAGAAAATCGAGGTAAACTTCTTGAAAGCAACTCTGAAGGAATATCAAAAGGAATTCCTGGAGCATTTTCCAAAGACCAAAACTGTGTGACTTCGTGGTCATGTGGCTAATGTCACCAAGCACTCAAACGCATCGTGTTGAGAAACGCTTGCTCGATTCCCATTAGAGCTGCCAGGAAAAGTTTTCGGCTGTGCCTCTGGGCGTTGTACGCCCAGCCCATTGTCTATTGGCGTGTATTTTAAGAGCGAAAATGAATCCATGGAGTGACTTCTTGAAAGAAATCCATGGAAGCTTACCTAAGCTTATACTTCCGGTAATTTCTAAAAAAAATATCTAGAAATTTTCTGAATGTTTTTTTTAGAGATTTGTTCCAGAAATGTCTGGAAAGATAATCTTAGGAGGAATTACTGAAAAAAAATCATGGATGAAAGGATTCTCTTGGCAAGAATGCTTTGACAAATTTAGACTAACATGTGAAATGAGCGGACCACGGACCAACCATTTCAAGCTTCAGCTTGCAATGCCTTGAAGAGACAGAAGAAACAGATAGCCGCAATGGCTGTTTCACCCTATTCACATGAAGGACATCCAATCTCGAGAAATACTTTGTGGAATTTCCTTAATAAAAAGGCATCATACACTGCCGATTAGGTGAATGATTGTATTATTCTGTGTATGATCAAGATGATAGCCCGAAACGGTTGTTAAGCACGTTGTATCATATTTTTCTATTAGGGTTTTAAAGTAACCACTGAAGAAATTTATTAAATAAATCTTTAGAGGTTTTTTTAAAAAATCCGTGATGAAATTCTTGAAGTTATTTCTGAAAGTATCCTTAAAGTAGTTTCTAAAAGATTATTTCAAATATTTTTCAAGAACTCCTGGAAGAATTTATGAAGAAATATTTCAAGGTTTTTTTTGAGGAAATTACAGAAAAAGTTTTTGAAAAAATATCTGGAGGAATTTCTGAAGGAATCCCAGGATAAATTTTCCAAGAAATGCCGTTTTTTTACTTTGAAGTAATTTCTGGAGTAAATTCCTAGTATTCGATACAATTTTGAATCTGTTCTATTTTCGTTGTTTTTTTTATAAAAGTTTAGGAAGCATTTAGTTATTCTACCAGGAATTTACTCAGAAAACTTTCAGAATGCTTGCCTTAAATTCTACTTATAAACGAAATATTTTTAAAAGTTGTCTTCAGAGTTCCGTCCGAGGAATTGCACAAGATGCTCTTCAAAAGAATTCCCCAGTAATACTTCCAAAAAATCCACAAAATTGCTTGTGAAAAACGTACGTAACATAAACGTTCTACGTAAATCTGTGAGAACTTCTTTAGCAACGTTTTCCAGAGTTCTGTCAAAAAACCTTCTTCAAACTTATTTTAAAATTCAACCTAAAAAAAAATCAAGAAATACGCTTAAATTCACTATGTATTTCTCAATTTTCGATTTTTTTCCAGAAGCTGTTCGGAACAGACTTTTCTCAATATTCTGATAAAAGTTCAAATATTTCTCCAGAACTTCAATTGGGAATTTTTCTGTAAATCTTTTGCAAACCTTCATTATAAATCAGTTAAAAATTTTAACAGCAGCCCAAGAAAATATTTTTGGTCAAACAACTAAAAGATTCTTCCAAGAATCCTAAAACTCCCCCTACAAAATTACGAAAATGTCTGTTCGCGCATTGGCGGGATTAATTAACCGTCGTGATACATTTGCAACTAATTAAGCGGAACACGGTAGCTCTTTCCATTGCAATGGTCAAGCATAAACTGATCTTTATTTACATGCAATACATTCAGGAGTACAACACATACATACACATTTGTACAAACATACTCCCCCCCAAAACGAACAGTTTTAAATTATGGTCATAAATTATTCTACAAGTCTTATAACAGGTCAAAATCGTACACAAGTTTCAGCTATACACATTTGCTAGACTGTGCTTCTGTTCCGCTGTACTACAATGAATAGAACACGAAAAAACAACTGATCGATTGTCCGGCAAACACACTCGCCATCAATTGATGTTGCCCCGATCCATGACTGTCGTAGTCCGATGCGAGAGCAAGACATCCTCTACTAGATGGCTGCTTTGTAGCCCACACCATCGTAGCTGGAAGTGGCGCGGAAATCTCATCGTTGACACGAAGTAGGAGAGCCTGGCCAGTCTGTCCATCGGATGAGCACCTCTGTCAAGTCAATTCCTGAGCCCTTTGCTGCAGAACGTGTGTGAGCAAGACACGAAAAATGCTCTGCTGAATAGCTGCCGTCGCGGCCTCACTATTGCAGCTGGAAGTGGTACGGCGTCTCCTATTGTGCAGAACGGTAATCCATCGATGCAAATTTGTATTTCGGGTTAACTAATGGCTTTTATTACACCCAGGTTCTTCTAATACGGCTCGTCACGGCACCAAAAATGTTCGCGCATTGGCGGGATTAATTAACCGTCGTGATACATTTGCAACTAATTAAGCGGAACACGGTAGCTCTTTCCATTGCAATGGTCAAGCATAAACTGATCTTTATTTACATGCAATACATTCAGGAGTACAACACATACATACACATTTGTACAAACAATGTCAGAGCTTCAACTCGTCTCCACAATTAAGGCTTTGATGTACGCTAGATTTTCTTAGTTGTGATTAGTAACTCTTTAGAAAACAATGTCAAAATTTGCTCCTAGCCATTTGACAGAAACTTCATCAATAGTGACAAAACATTTTCCCACAATAACTTTAAGGAGAGCCATATTTTTACTTAACTTCGGAGTCCTATAAAATTTTCAAGTTTTTTAAAGGTAAAATTCCTAAGTTTTTTTTTTAGTTTTTGATCTTGATCAATATTCTTAAAAATTCAAACAAAAGGAGATTATGTTAAATACCTGAAAATACTATTTTGGCCCGCGAAGACATTTTCGTGAGAGACCCCAGGATGAAAAAAAATGAAAATATATATAAGGCGACTTACTTTTATTTATAAAGGTGAAAGTTTATTTTTTTATAATTTTTTAATTTGCTGTAATTGGATAATGGTTAGGTTTTTTTAGATCCTTGGAAAGAGCTTTGAACGAGGAATCACTTTGAAAATCTTTAAAAAGATCCTAGTGAAATCTTTTGGAAAAACCACGATGAAAATCTAAAGGTAATTTCTAGAATAATCCCTGGCAGAATTCAGGATGAGTCCCTAGAACAATTTTTCAAAAAAATATTCGGAGGAATTACAGGACAACATCCATATTCTTGAAGTATTTCTGAAAAGAAGTTGCGCTGCATTCTTCTGAGAAATCATCTGATAAATTCCTAGAGTGTTTTCTGAAGGAATCCCTATGACAATCCCTGAAGAATACCCTAGGGGCATCTCTAGATAAATCTCTAGAGGAATTCCTGGACTAATTCTTTGAGCAATTCATGATGAAATCATTACAAGAATTCTTTTGTAAGCTCCGAAGAAATGTCCAGATGAATTCCTAGATCAAACGTAGGCGTTTTTCTTGGAGAAATAACTGAACGCATTCTAAGAGAAATTTCTTTAAAAATCCCTAGAGGAATCTACGAAAAAATATCTGATGCCTGGAAGCATCCTCGATAGAATTTCTGGAGGAATACCAGCAGGAATTTTAAGAGGAATTCCTAAAAGTATCGCTAGGCATATGTTTAAAGCAATCCCTGGGTAAATATTTATGTGAATTCCTGAAAAATTCACGAGGTAATTCTTTGGGAATTATTGGAGAAAAACCTGCAAAAATCCCTTAGAGGAATTCCTGTAGGAACACCTAGAAGAAGTCCTACAGAAATACCAACAAAATTTTCTGTAGATATCGCAGCAAATGCTCCTAGAGGAATCTCAACAAGATCTTTTGGTGGTATTATCAGAAGAATACCTAGATATTCCTTGAGCACATTTATGGAGGGATTTTTATAGGGATCCCGGAAGAATTATTAATTAAATACCCCGTAAATGCCAGTCTTTTTATTTTTATTTTTATTCAGCCTGATTTGGATCTGGGACCATGGTTCGTTGGCGATCTTCTATTTTCAGGCTTAAATGACGTCTGCTACGTCAGATTGTCGGTTAATGTGGGAAAAGAAGAAGTAGTGATGACGTAATTCGTTGCCGATACGACACCCCGCGTATAGTACAGTTGCGTCTGCAGCACAAGTTCATGCGGATGAAGTGTTTAGGAAAAGCGGCCTGGCAGAGGATCACGATGGTGCGGGGATGACGTTTGGTGGGGGTAGGTTATGTGTTAAGATTGTTGTGAAGGTATGGCAGAATTTCGCGGGTTGTTGATTCTTAGGCGTTTGATCATACCTATTGTGCTGTGCAGCTGGAAGGAAGGGAAACGGTTAAAGTGGGTAATCACCAACTCGCGTTCCAGTTTTTTTTTTCAAAGTTACTCCACTTTACGGAACCTTTCCTTAGCAGATAAAAGTTCGTCCCTAAAAGTAAAAGAAACTGACTGGGTGCTTCTCCAATAATAGTATGCAGAAGAAAATTCTTTCAAGAGGTGTATCGTTCAATTCGATTTCGGCTCTATTTGAATGTGAAACTAGCTTCCGGAAACTATTCCATAGAAAACGACGACGACAGTTGTCAAGTGAATTGGAAATTCGGTTCTTGAAAAGAATCGCGTCGTCGTGTGGCGATGATGACGAGTCGACAAGTCCCATCTGGGCTGCGGGCGGCACGGCGGTGCCAATGCGATGCGAGTATACGAGAAAATCCTATGAAGCTACGGAAGAACAAGAGAATGCTTTTTATATCTATCGAAGTCGATGTCGATGACGGTACGGTGGTGAACGTACCTATAGGTACTTGACTGTGCGGTGGAGTCACACAAGACGACAGAAAATGCATCAATTTTCAAAAGTGATTCAATTGTCAAACCAGTCAACGACGAATGCGGGAGGGAATCTGTATCTGTTCCAATTGGTTGATGCATTTTGGTTATTAGTTTAGTTGGAATGGAGCACTGGCGCTTTGTGGATTATCGCTTGTTATGACTTGGACGGAGTGGCGATGCCTTTCAAAGTGTAGAACAAGAGATTATCTCTGTTCAAGCACTGTGAAAGGATGTAGGTGTTAAGTGCGAAGTAATTGAAAGCGATGACAGCGGTTGAGTGGATATGATTGATTGGTTGAATTGATTTAGATTAGTAAGAGTGGGATGGTTTAAAAAAAAGTAAGTGAGAGAGTTGAGGTTACACTTAACGACATGTTCCCAAATCTCAAACACGGGGAAGACCAGCCTCTGGTTGAAAACTTCGGGAAATTTGCTGCACACCACCTTAAATCCCATTCGAAGGAATAGGAAGGATACCTCCTCTCATGATCCTATATTCATACATTCGTAATTATCCACAGAAATCCGTCACATTGATTCCCAATCAGAGTCAAGCGGAAAAGCATAAATCTCCCCCAAATTGAATTAGTTCCGTACATTTAGCACGACGACAATCACTGCCACGGGTGAGAGGTATCTACAGCAAAAGCGTAAAAAACCTCACACTTCTCCCGGTCACAGTCGGTGTCGTGAGCGACCGTAAAAGACGCTTCCGTTGGCATAAAATCGTGGCACCACGTGTATCCACCTAACAAGAAGATCAAAGCCCGGAATCGTTCTCTCAACGTGGTGCCACTAAAAGCTCCTACCCCCGACTCCAGCGCGGGAATAACACCAGCCGACCGCCGACCTGCATCGCCGTAGAACCAACCCGGGAGCTTCTTGACAGCTGCCGAACAATGTCAGCGTACCTAAAAATTTTGGTCCGGGTGGTACTGTCAGATTCAAAGCGGCAAGCGCTACTTTTGAAAAGGACGAAACCGACAATAACAAACCGCCCAAAAAATTGAAACATTAAACAGAAACCTTAATTTGTTGTTTCCGTTTTTTTGTGGTAGATAAATGCAAATTAAGTGCGGCATGATGAATTTGTTTACTAGAAGCGAAAATTATATCTATAAAACGGGTAAGGTAAAGGCAAAACAGTCGGCTTTCATAAAATTATTAAGAAACTCATGTTTTCTTCTAGTGCGGTTTTTAAGCACCAGCAAGCACTTATGCTAACATTTTACGCTACATATCTGGTGGCACAGCGAAAATGGAAGTTAAAAATAATCATTTGCAGATGTTTTTTTTTCGAGTTTGATCTTCGGTTTGGTCTAGCATGCGCAGTCACCAATTAATATGGAAGACCGTTTAAACATGTGCTTTTATTACATTTCTTACAACAAATAAAAGAAAATCAAAATAATTTCAATTTAATGAACATTAGTTTTTGCGCTTCTGTTGAATACGTCCTTTTGATACGTAACGCTAGCCTCTAGTTGGCTTCCACTCACCACGAAACAAAAAGATGTTTTCGCATGGACAAAAATGGTTGCGTCAGTGAAGGATGGACCCGTTGTTTACGAACAGTAGCGACATCTGCGATTTGCAAGTAGGTACGCGAAACTGAGCTTTCTGTCAAGTTATGGGGGGGTTGCGTAGAACACACAAATTTGCCATGTTGATGGTAGCAACTTTTCCGCATCAAATGCCCTCCGTTTTCACCCAACCAACCATGGCATGGTGAACTGAAATGGTTGGTGGACGCGCGAGACTCCAGCCATCACCCAGGCGGTGGCTCCCACCCCACCCCCAGAGTCGTTGACTGACTGCCTCTGGTGACGCCAGCTAGCCAGCTAGCTCGCTAGTGCAGCAATGTCAAGAGTGAGACACGATGAAAAATTAATGGAACTTAAAAGGCATTTACCGAGCGACGACAAATTGGGTTAGTTTTTCCCTGCTCACGTTTAAACGGGGACAATCTGTGTATGTGTTACATTATTGCTACCTGCTAGAAGCCAGAAGCTTTCCAGCTTCTTCAACATTGCCTGCTCAGCTCAGAGCTCAGAGCATCGTCATTCGTCCTTATAGCTACCACCAGCCAGGTTGAGGTGTTCCGGATGGGTTCCACAACAACGCCCTTCCAAGTGGCGGTAGGTACTCTACTAGAGGTCTAGCCAGAGGCATCATCCATTTCTGTGCGTTACCGAGTGATCAAAAATCAACGAACGAAGCTAAGGGATCTGGAGGACGCTCGGAAATAGGGAATAATTGAATATTCTCGACGGTTACAAGACAGGTAACACTAGTTTACAGCATTTTTGAACTCGGTAAGCTGATGATCATTTTTGGTGTAGAATCATGCCCTGAGTTCGAAAACGCGAAGGAAAAAAAATACAGTAGAGCGGAAATTTTTTCGACTTTCCATACAAAGTTGATGATTTGAAATCGGTTTTTGTTCTATTTTTAAGCAAAGTCACTCACTTCAAACATCTCATTCTCCGTAATCAATGCTCCGATTGAGCAGAATTTTTACTGTAACTTACCTACATGTGATATGTCAAATTAACGTTGAGAAAGAATTTTTAGATTGTTTTTTTGTTATTGAAAAAAAAATACATTTCTTCATATATTTTTGGAAATTTGGCTAAAATTTAAAGAGATCGTCCCCAAAACAAGCCAATATCTTGAATTTCATCAATCTAACGCAAAACCTGCATTCAGATGATCGAATGGTATTGCATTCAGCTTTTAATTTATGGAAAAAGATTTGAAATTGGTTGAACAAAACGCAAGATATTTGACTTTTGGTAAATTTATTATTTTTAAAAGTTGTAAATCTCAATAATGAGCTTAAACTCAAAAACTGCTCTACTTAAAATTTTTTGAAGCACGGTTTCGAAATCAGTGCTAAATTATACCTCAAAAATTTTGGTCGTTGACAGAAGTTCACGACTTTCGTTTTATTTTGTAAACTAGTGTAACGTTTAGTTCTGAAGGCGGTTTTACCTTGCATGGGTAGCTTGTTTTCACAATTGGGGCAAAAATCGATCGGTGGAATATATAATTACAATTTTGATGCTTGGCAATATTGCTCCAAGAATTATTTCTTCTTATAGTAAAACAAAAAGAAAATATCAATTCCTACAAACTATTTCTAGTAGTACGAACGTGGATCAGAAAGGGCCACTCACGTACACAAATGATGAGTTATTCACTTGGGTGCATTCAAAGTGCTGGAAAGGTGGACTCACATTTCATAGAATAGTTCAATAACGATTATAATCTGAAGTTAGCAGAAAAAATGACACAACAGATGATTGCTACTACCTTGGGTAATTGAACACATAATTTTTATGTCTTAAGAAATGCAATTCAACTAGTCGTCATTTTTTGTTGTTGTACTGAGAAGTTGAAGTGCAATTCTCAACTTGGAATGTGACCTCTAATCGAATATCTTTCCAAACATGGTCATAAAAAGAAACGTCTTCCTTCGCAAATGATGAAAAATCGTTGGACACAAAATGACCCAGCATTGAACAAAAAAAAAACACGATAATAAAGATAGAAAGTAAAAGTTTCCTCCTTCTGGGAATGTGCGCACTTTAGAAGTCCATAAACCTTATTTTCAATCAAGCGGGTCAACCAACTTTAACAAGCATAAGTAAGACATTCTGAGAGTAAAAGTTTTCCTGAAAACTCTCTAATTCGATGGCTGTGGCTGGGCAGACCCGATAACAATAACCTATGTACTTGCATCCGCCAAACGACAGGCCACCGAAGGAAATCGGTGAGACTGTTGCGGGCTGTTTTGCGCTGGGTGGTTGATCAAAGGGAAAACCATCCAAGGGAAACTCTTGGGCAGCTTTATGTTTCTGCTCACGCTAGAAATGTCACCTTTAGTAAAGGGTGAAAGTCATTCGCTGGTGCTTACTTTAAGACGACACAGCAGATTCACAATAAAGGTAGAATTAGATTTTGTGTTTGCAGATCATGCTGCATACACATCGACCAAGTCCTGATTGACGGACGACATTTATCCGACATTATCACCAAAACTTTCCGTAATCAATCATGTACAGTACCGGTGACCACCTTGGTACAGCCTTAAGACCGGGTGTTGCCTCAGCATACACGCAGAACTCTTGAAGGATTTCTTGAAAGAAATTCTACTGTATTCCTTAAATTAAGGTAAATTCTTAAACATTCCCACAAGCAACTTCTGATGATTTTTCACAAAAAAATCTTGGAGATTTTCAGAAATAACCAGAAGATTTTTATAAGGAGCATTAGAAGGAATTCCTGGAGGAATTCCAGAAGGGCTCCTAGAATATACTTTTGGAGTAACTCTTAGAGAAAATGTAGTAAGAATCCCTGGAGAATTTATACAGAAGTAAGACAGAATCCGCAAAATCTTTTGGAAGTATTCAAAAGCAAAGTTCCAGAAGTAACTTATGCTGCGCACAAATATCAAGAAGAACTTCTGCAGAAATCTTAAAAGGAACTCATGGAGAATATATTAGATGAATCCGAGAAAGATTTCCTGAAAAAATACTAGAAGTAACAAAGAGCTTCGGATGAAATCCTGGAATAACTCTTGAAAGAGTCGCAAAACAATCTTGGAGAACCAGAAAAGGAGCTGGAGGAATATCAGATAAAACTTGTGGGGGGATTACAGAAAATACAGTAGACATTTGGTCAGTGCAAGCGGTTTAATTGTAATGCTTGTTAACCCTTCAGGAGGCGCGTTGTTGTAAAAAGTACAACACTATCAAAAAACCTCAATCGTCGTATACAGCGAGAGCGCGGTGCAGTTTCGGTAGCTTGATGGCGCGCGTCCTGAAAGGTTAACTGCAAGACCGGTAAGTGCAACAAATTTGCAGTTATCGCACCGCTATCCATCAAAACGGTGCGCCAAGTTAGCCCAAATGAACAATCGAATGAATTTTACGTTCATTAAACGTCAATTGATGGGTTGTTGACGCTTGTCTGGCGTTGCAGTTATAGAATTTTGTTCGCTAAGTGAAACATAAACATGGTGCAGTTACCGAACGTCTACTGTAATCTTTGATGAATTCCCGTAGGAAATTCTGAATAAACAGAGGAGCTCCTGTAGGTATTTCGGAGAACAATTCTTCATCAATGTTAATAGCAACTCTCAGATTAATTTTGAAAAGATATCTTGATTAAAACCCAGAATGATTTTCCTAATTATTTCTAATACCTGGTGGAATTCCTGAAAGAATCCCCGATGAAGCTCTAGGAGAAATTTAAAAAGGATTCTGGATTCCAGAAGGAACTTCTTGGGGATTCCTTAGTTCTAAAAAAATTTTTAAGTGATTGCATAGAAAAAAAACTTGAGATTCCATAAAAGTATCCCAGAAGAAACTTCTATAGGAATATGTGAAGGAATAGTTGGAGGAATCTCAGAAGATACTCGTGGAAAAATGCCTTTCGGAAGGTAGGAAACATATCCTTCTTTGTTAGAACAAATCGAAATGACGTTCTGGGAGATTGGTCATTCCAGGAATTGTGTCATTTTTCAAAATATCGATTCGGGTATAATATGCGTCACTCTTTAATTCAACGATAATAGATAGATATATTAATTTAAGTTTCTTAGACTCCCACAAATGTGGTCACAAGTGTGGAGTCCAGTGAAGAGAATTGTCAGACAACAGAGACACAAAACAAGCAACAAAGAAGGCGCGACGATTTACTCTTTATCCTTACTGGTAACAGACATGATCTCGAAATTTTTTGTTGCAGACAAAACGGAAGCTGAATTTGTTGCGTACTTTCCAACTCGTGAATAATCAATATTTACTAACCCAAAGTCGAAGCTGTTCGATGATAGATCTTCAGCAGAGTTGCAGTGTTTACTGACTCGAAGTTACCGTTTGAAAATCGCAATGCAAGGCTTAAAAATCTCTAAACTCGTGGTGTACGATGTTTATCCTGTTATTTTCAAGTTGAGACAAACTTATGTCGCATTGGGTGGATTATCGCAACAAATACAGGTTGCGATATTGTCATTATTGTTGCGCGATAGTTGAATTTTGATTCACTGGTGGAGTCACAAAAATGTGGTAAAAACCTCTTGTCGACGTCAGGTAAAACTGGTAAATATTCTCTAAAAGTGCCTCGTCAAAGAACAATATAACTTTATGATGAACTGCATAATTTAACTTTAAGATTGTTATTTAAATAGTAAAACATTCAGTTTACATTGAAATGTTGCAAAATATGTTGTCAAAGAAAATGATTCCGTTTTTGTCAGCTGAAAATCGCGGACCGTGTTGGCAAAAACGGAACATACCTGTACCAAAAATGTATGTTGATTGATATTGATATTGATATTTATCAAGGTTTTCTTACGGCAATAATCAAAACTTGCAGTTTTGTAATGGCCATGACCATTAGCTATCCATAAAACTTTTGAATACGAAAACAAAATTCTCTAAGATGCAAGCCTTCGGAATTTTATGATGACCAGAACACATTATCAGATAGAATTATCTTCGAATAATTAACAAAATTAACTTTTCTAGCATTCAATAAAGCAACCAGAAGCTTAGAACTACCGATGGTTTACGGCTCGATTATCAACGATATCTATTGGTAGCAAAGGAGAAGCTAACTGGAAATATGGTAAAGGGTGTCCACGATGAAATTGGCACACAGAAAATATTGTATAACTTTTGATTGCGTTTGCCAACATAGCTAATTTTTTGAAATTTTTGATATAATAGTATATTGTGTGCAGCTAATACCATAAAATTTTCATTAAAATCGGTTGATTATTATCGGAGATATCGTTGAAACAAGGGTATTGCCACTTGAGAATCTTGTGCAAACAAACATTTTGGAAAATATCACTTTTTTGCCGTTTCAACTCTGCCGCCAAAAATACTGAACCGATTTCAATGAAAATTTTCGTGTACGCAAAGTATGTATGTAGAAGTAATTTGTCAAAATTCCATTCAATTTGATCCGTTAAAAGTTCAAAAATACCGTTAAAAGTTATAGCCATATATGTCGCACTATGTCACAATAAGCAGATGTGGTTTTTGGTATAGTGAAATTCAAACTGCTCTTACTTTGAAAGTACTCAACAAAAATGGCTGAAATTTTCACTGTATACAGTTTAACAGAACAATTTTACACTGTCAAAGTTTTATAAAAATCGTGACAGTGTTACCAAATCTAAAGTCAAAATAGTGCACACGGAACTAAAAATGGTCAAAAAGTACCTAAAATTTACCTTGAAGCGATTTGAGCTTTGGATATTTACTAGAAAAAGAACTGAACCCATTTCGATCAAATTTTTACCACTTAATTGATACTATGCTAAGAATATCGAGTGAAATTTTCAAACGTTTTGATGAGGTAACATAAAAGTTATAGCCTAAGCAATTTTTTGAAATGGGTGCCCAAATTTTCCAAAATCTAATTTTGTGTATTAGCTACACATAATATACATTTCATGGTCAAAAAATTAGCTATTTTGGCGGACGCAATCAAAAGTTATACAATATTTTCTGTGTGCCAATTTCATCGTCGACACCCTTTAGAACTGGACGTCCTGAAATGGATGTAGCAAGCGTAGTATGCGTTAGAGCTAGATTTGATTGCTTACTATTTGCAGGCCAAATTCAAAATACAAGTCATGGAATGAAAGTCATGGAATATGGCAGAGGTTTCCAAAATGTTTGCTACCGCTGCGCCTTTTGAAATTTCCAAAAATGTAACGGCGCACCAGCAACTTTTAGCAAAGAAATTTCAGAAGTTTTAACATTGGTCGGCGTAACGTCAGACCGGACCATGCGTTTTTTCAATGATTTAGGGAAAATGTCCTACGAACATTTGGGATATCAAATTAAGCACGTTATTTTGTCTAATGTTATTTATTGTTCTTCTTTAATGAAACATCTGAATCAAAACAACGCCGAAAAGTTAAGTTCTGTGGAATTTCTTTGTTTATCTTCGGTTGTTCAGTCTGATTTTACGCTAAATACTTTCAGTTAACAATTTCAAATGCAAATCGCAAATAACCGTCAATATTATTTGAATATCCCAATATTATGTATTACTAAGAATCGAAAATTGATCGTTAAAATGCCTTAAAAAAAAACTTTTGCGCGATTAGAATGCAAAACCTTTGAATTTGTTAAATAGAATGTTTAGAACCTATGATGGGTCATACTGGGGTTTTCAGAATCATGTACGAAAGTGATGTTTGCGATTCGTCACAGAATTGTTTTGTGACAGTGATGTTAGTAAAAAAATGTTGTCCCGAAGCGTTTGAGACAGCTTGAAGTCCGGGAGATTGTCAGTAATTAATTTGGAAATAACCTCAAAAAGATCCTTGACATATTCTATTTGAATTACAACCTTTTGTTGAAATCGAAAACTTTCATAATCATAAAAAGACCAAATAACAATTTCAGAAGTTTCACGGCATTTTTTGGAACTCCGGAAATTTTAAATTTGATAAAAATATTAAAATTTCATGAAGGTGTCAGAAGTTGTAGAACATTCGATGGTTTTGGATTAATTATTTTTTCATGAAACTTTTGGAAGAAAGAAACCCCTTTTGAGTGATTTTCTTAATGAAGTCTTCCTTTTAAAAGAATGACTTTGGAATATAAAAAGTTAAAATTAAATTTGTATCAGTCTCATTGAGATTTTTAGAGTCACCTCAAAAATTTCTGAAGGACTGAAAATAAACCATTAGCCATAGCTTGAGCATAGTTTTAGTTCAGATGTAGTTTAGGAAAAAAAAAATATGCTGGAAGAAATGTTTGATTCCGAGAAAACATGAGAGGGATCAAGTCTCCCTATAGTCAAATCCGGTGCACGTTTTGGAAATAAATTCCTGCGCGGTGTACTTTTTCAAACATTTTGAAAGAATCAATCTGTTTGTTTTAAATTAAAATGTGTTTATGTACGTGAGGTGTGATTTTTTGTACGTCGGCATATGTTTGTACTGTCAGACAACAAATCATGAGTAAGCTTTCACTAGATTTTTTTTTATAATTCAAATACAACTGAAGGCTGGCTTAGTAGGTTCACACTTTGCCTACGGGTAGAGAACTAGAGAACTGCGTGGAATGCTAGTGATTCTAATTGGCAGCTGCACTTACACTTTGTACAGCGCCTAAATGTATTCTATTCTTATTGGATGCCTTTGCGCGCTGCTGTCACTTTTTCTACCCTGTCCATGGTAGAATGATAAGCACGCGAATGTTGATGTATGGCTTTTGTTCCTTTTGCAGTTCGATTGGGGGTGGTATGAGTTGCCGTTAGCTGATATCCAAGTTTCCGGGTCCGTTAGAGCATACATATGCTCAGAAGAGAGTCAGCCGCTATTGGGAGGAAGAGCAACTGACGAAAAATTGCAAGTGCCGGGACTGGGATCGAACCATGACCCTCCACTTATTAAGTGAACGTGTAGCCACTACGCCACGGGCCCCGGCAGATGGGCTGACAGATGTAGGACAGGGTGTGGACCGAAGTAATTTAAATTACAATAATTCAAACACAACTGAAAGATTTATTCCTTTTCAGTTTCTCAGAGAAATTCTCGAAAATACATTGAAACATCTATACCAAAACGGGCTAGGTGGTCTAGTGGCTACCGCTTCTGATTCATATGCAGAAGGTCCTGGGTTCAATCCCTGGCCTGGGAGCAAGTTTGCTGAAGACACTTTTTATGTAGCTTCAAAATTGACCGATCTAGAGGTATATTTCTGAATTAGCTTAGGGTGATTCAAGAAAAACAGGTTTTCTGGTTTTAACTTTTTCAGTTTTAATTTTTCATCAAAGTCGCCCAAGAAACACTTGTAGAGCATTTGAAAACGATCGATATCTCTTTTGGTTCTAAAGTTATGAATGTTTTTCTTTAAAAATCATAGTTTATTCAAAAGGCGATATTACGGGTTGTGGCATAGATAAAAAATATCTTTTTTCAGCATTCAAAAGAAGAAATATTGTTATAAAACATATCAAAAAATTAGAGAGGTGTTATTTTTGTAACTCATGTAAAAAATACTTGAAAAGTGCCTATTTTTTCTAGAAAATCATGAATATCTTTTGAACGAAATGACGTAGCAACATTCTCAGCGCACGAAAATGTGCGTTTTTGGAAGCTCTAAAAGTGATTCTTTAAAGACTTTGATGAGAAAATTGAAACAAAAAAGTTAGAGCGATAAAACGATTTGTTCTAGCGTCACTCTATGAAAACTATGGGAAAATGCTCGAAATTTGGGCAAAACAGTTTTTTCGCTTTATCAACAACTTTGTAGAAGACCATATTTGTCTAAAAAATCATCTGAAGGCGCTGCATGCATCTTTCCTCGTAAATCCGGTTCGTAGACCACTGTGCATTGTCGCCTAAAAATAATAAGATCACCAACGCTTACACACTGAAGATGCCTGCTAGTCTCCGCCAGATATCTCATTGGTTCCTTGTGTGAGTGTAGCTGGTCTGGCGATACTGGAGTAGCATCTACGGGTGGTCAATCAAGCTCAAGCTCAATACATTGGAACATCTGTACCCTGTAAAGCCTTTGGTAGATTTTTCACGTAATTCTTTCGAACTCCTTTTTTTATTTGGAAGTTTTCGGCTCTTTCACTATTTCAAGCAGCTAAAACGATTATTGCAAGGACATTCCGACGTTTCGATGTGTATTTCGTCTTCTTCAAGGATTTAGAGGCTCTCGTTTGATAAAAATTGCAAGCATCAGTTCGAACACGAACAGGGCTTTTATAGAAAGCATAAGCGCGGGCGTAAGCTACAAAAAAAGCATCACCGGAGAAATACCGAAAAAACAATAAAGCCGCACATACTGATACGCATTAACTGAAAGAGCCGAAAACTTCCAAAAATCAGCACTAACAGTCAAAAGCATCTAACAAACTTTCGAACTTCATTATGGTTCGACGTGGACGTACCATATTTTTGTTAATCATTAATGTTTGGATTTATACTATATTTTCAAGAACTAATCTACGCTTTTGCTATTAATGTTTGGTATAATATCTGTTTTGTATATCACATGTATATAAAACAATCTTTCTCCTAATTTGTTCGGTTCGTCACTGTGAGTGTCGGCTAGGGTTCTATTTGATCAAATAATTATTTGAGCGGTGATGATTGTATTAATAATTGGCATATTAACTCTGTTGCCTCATTTATTTGTAATCTCTTGCGCTTTTCATAAAACTCACCTATACATTTATACACAGTATTATGTTCCTTAATTATGTTTCAGAATTCTTCCTTCAGTTTGTACGGATCGTCGTTATCGATGTCAGCACAGAGTTTTGGCTCAATATCTCGAATTCATGCTTATAAAAGCGAGTAACATTTTATAATGATTCACCAGTCTTCCTTTTTGCGAGGCGAAGCAAGATCTTTCTCGTTACGTAAGACATCCTCCAAATTTTTATTCTGAATCTTCAGGGTCTCACCATTTTTCTAAATTGTGACTGGACACAATTGATAGTAATTGTGTTTTGTTTATGATCACAGTTGCATGCATCATATCGCCTAACAAAGAGATCTATGAAACTATCAATCCCTCCTTACCAACAAAAACTCCTTCCCGTGACAACTGTAGAGGGCACAGTAGTATATACAACCTCTAGTAGCAACGGTTGTCAAACTAATATTCCTCTTCCTCCTCGGTTGACCGTAAGGACGTGGCCGGCACCGGTATGGACCCAATAAAGTTAGAGCTCTCGAAACGTGTACATTGAGGATGTTGATCTAATCCCAAGCCTCATCTGTTGGTTCTTTGCGCAATTGCGCTAGCTCTGATCAATCAAGGAGTAGCAACTACGAAGTGTATGGTCACAAATGCTCATGCTACAGTGTGAGAAACAAGTATAAAGACAGAGCCGATTTTCATACAAAATAATCATGTTTGAGGATCAAAATCTCTGTTTCTAGCGATTCGATTGTGATGGAAAAACTAGAATTCTAGCAAGAATTTTAAATCATCATCCATCCAAGATTCAAATAATTATAAAGACACTTTTTTTATGAAAATAGTGTCTTTTGTTTGAATCTGAAATGTTAATGTAAACATTTGCATGGATAATGATTTATAATACTAGCTAAAATTCTAGTTATTTTAAAGTTGCAGCCAAAATTCCATTGCAATCGAATCGCTAGAAACAGAGATTTTGATCTTCAAACTTGATTATTTTGTATGGAAATGAGCTCTGTCTTTATATTTATTTCTCGCACTGTAATTCTCAATTATTTTTCCATTCAAGTCTGGCGGGGCGGGGGTCTGGCCAAAGTCTGCGCTCCATACAAATTTCGAAAATTTTGTATGATGGCCAAAAATGAGTCTACGTAGTTTGTGGACAGCGCCTTTTGGAATTGTTTACCACTGAGCCGTTATGTTTTAATTTTCTTGAAGGTTTTCGCACTTACGTTGTTAGTTTATTCAATATTGTTCGTCGAACTTGTTACATATTCAAAACTTACGAGAAATGACGCGGTGCATCAAGTGCACGGTGCACAATCTGAAAACCCCTGAAATAGCGTATTTTTTTACTATGGAGCTGATTTGAAATCACGTTGTCCCGAGCAGAGGAGAATAAAAAAACATCAGAATCACAAAACCTGTTTTTATATCTTGGTTTGTTATTATTAAATTTCCATAACATGTTTTGTTGGACAATCTTATTTTGTTATGATTAAGAGAATTTCGTGAGGAATTGATGAGAAAACATAATTCTCTCATCAGTTCCTCTTCCTCTTCTTATGCGCTAATTTCGGCGGTAGACGGTAGATAGCCAATAGTTACAGATATTCCAACTTACTTGGTGAAAAATACAAAAGTGGAATTTATGTACAAGATCACTCATTCAATACATACACGATAAAACAATACGAATACAAATCACACGTGGTTAAACGGAGTACACGTAGGAAAAGCTTTAAATCTTTGACCAATGCAACGACATGGAAACAAAATAGATGAGAAATTATCGACCAAATCGTAATCTATGAACATATCGTTTATGTTCTGTATCATTATTTCTTTTTCTCGTTTCGGCAAACCCAGAAAATCGAAACCTCTCTACTATTTCTTCACACCCCCCCCCCCCCCCAAGTTATGGATATGTCATCAACACCTGTTTTGATATTTTTTTTGATACTATAACTTACGTTGTTATGATTTTGATATTATAACTCATTTTTCTTTCAGATTGTTATCGATAACTTTTTAATTTTAAAATTTGTTATTGAAATATTTTATACCTTCACTTTTATGAAGTTGTTATTGAACCTAACAAAACGTGTTATTCAACTGGTCTTCCAGGAACATTTTTTTTTTGTTATGATTTTTGTTATTTTACCGCTTATGACAGGCAAGTTTATAACATGATATGTACTGTTAATAACATAAAAATAACTCTTTCCGTTACTCAATTATTTTGCCAAAATAATATATTTTATTATGCTGTTGTTTTTCTCTTCTGCTCGGGGTAGAAATACAGTAACACAAAGTGTCCTTCTCTGCCAACGGTGAACCAAATAGCCAACCTATGAGCCAATATCGAGTATAAAATATCGTTAATAAAGATAGAAAAAAGTTTGCTCTTAACTAGAAACGAGCTCAATGCAGATGTCCACAACCTTATTTTCAATCAACTGGGTCAAAATCTTGCCGAAAAGTATGCTGCAAGTAAAACTTTTCCTGAAACTTCTTCGGGCAGACCCGATAACAATAATGTGTTAGCTACCACCAACGGTCACAGCGGCCAACCCGACAGGGCCAGAGGAAATCGATGGAAACAGCTATTTAGTGCTGGGTGGATGATCAAAGAAAAGCGCGATGGAACATTCTTTGCATCTTTTCTTTGGCGACGGGTCCAAAACCAGTACACACAACTTTTAATATGATTTTCGTTTCTTGTTGAATTTGCTCTAGCTCAGCTTGAACCAGGTTGCATCTAGGACCTGATCCAAAAGAAGAAAATAAACAAAATGGTAACCGCAATTGTGAATTTTCGGTTTGAATTGATTTTAAAATTCACAGCGTAGCAAACGCATTTGTTTATCATCACTCATCAACACCAAAGTGTGTAACATCCAGAGCCAGCATAGTTCGATCGTCACTGCTGGTGGTTATACTTCCATCTATCTCATACAAGCAACCCAACATCCCGCAACTCGACACGCTGCATTCCGAAAAAAGGAGCGTAATAAATTTTTGTTTTCTCAAGTGGCGCACAAATTCTGATAATTTCTTCATCATACGGACTACGCAGTGTCAATAGCAGCGGCACTGACTGTTTAATAAGTTGCTTTGCCACCACCAACGACGAAGACGACAATTTGACTGGTCTCAAGTGGCTTACGCCTTGGAATTCAAGCTGAATCATTATCGACTTGCAATACCACACAACGCACGGACGCATTCACCAAAAAATAAACTTGCTACAAATATTGCATCGTCCATCACGAGTGCCTTTGTTTACTTTCGAACATCTGTGAAGTCGATTTTTGTTTTTATTCTGCTGAATGAAAGGTATTCCAATCGTTTTAATTATGGTAGTGAATGTTAACACTAACTGATAAACCTAATATTTTTGATATAATTTTAATAGAGGAGATTAATTACTTTCAGTGTGGCAATTTTAGATAGTCAAAAGCCTGATACTTTTCAAAACCCTAATAAGTACCAAGATTGATATCACGGAACGAGATATTGCCACATGGATGGCATTTCTCACGATAGAAGATTAAGAAAGATAAAGGAAAATACCAGGAAATTGAAATGTTGGGAAATGCAGGGACAATCATAACTTTTGGAACTGACCCTTCCGTAAAAGTTGTTGAATTTCTGACCCGGCAGATGATTGGCAGCTGATTGTTCTCGTATGCAAATTTCCTAACAACGTATATTCTTCCAAAAAGTCACTACTAGCTAACACTGCATCAAAACATGAAATTTTTATCGACTGTTTAGTTTTTCTCAAGCGTTTACTGCTTATTTGTTTGTGGCGCTCGGAATATGTACTAATCCACTTGGGAGTTGATATTGGAACTCGCAGTATATACTACATACTTCGCCGCGTACCAGGAAAGCTTACGGGTCGTAGTGAGAAACCGAAACATCATACCGCACTCGACGCTTTCTACCGACGCGACGAGGAGAGGTCCCTTGCACACAACGGGAAAGCCGGGTGGTAAAAACGATTATTGTTTCCATCATCGCCTCACTATGCTTCTATGTTTATGCTATCGAAAGGAAGGCAGAGGGTGGCACGACATGGGAAGGTACGGTGGGGACCTCCATTGATCGTCTTCGGCAGCGTCATCATCGTTGTTTGTCGGTACGCGCGCACGGTCGGTGGTGCCGAGAGGGAGGCGTTGTGTTTTTTTTTCGCCTTCAAGATTTGGTTCTGAACTGATGCGAACCGACGTCCATCAACGAGATGGCTTTAGCTGCTACTCTCCTGCCTTCCTTAACCACCACCACCCGGCGACCAAAGTGTTTATGAGCTGTCGAAAAATTTCAATACTCGTGGCGTGGCGGTGTTGTTGTTTCAGACACAAAGTGTCGGGCAGAAGAACACAATGCCCCATCACTCTCCTGAGGTGGTTTGCCTGTCTACCCGACTAACTGGTTAAGTGAAAGTCTGTTGATTGGGAATTAAGTGGCTTGAACTAAGTACCTTCGGTTCGCAAGTGATGGGTGTGCTTGAGCTCCCTTAGCGCACGGTAGACATAAAATTCAAGTGGCCATTCCCGACCTGAATTTTTTTTGGTCGATGGGGGGCCAGCCAATGCTCCGATTGGGCTTATTTCGAGACTCAACCAAAGTACGTAGGCCAACAACTGTATCGAATCGTGAAGTTCATTAACAATTTCGAAATGAGAGGCACTTCAGTCATCACTTGCACACTTTCATCGGGGGTCGATAATTTGTTTATGGCAACGATGTTTGGCACAGTGCCAACCGCGTTGTGATAGTTTGAGTTCGAGTAAAAATATTGATATTTAGAGGTGGCGCAAACGCCTCAAAGTTGATTTTTTAAATCATAAAAAGTTGCTTTTAGTTCAAGTGCCGTAGTTTTCCTAATTATCAACTGATTTAAAAAAAAAAAAACAAGACGCTGACACCATCTTCAACCAAAGGCTGTACAGACAAAATGAAATTGAACACTAGACAAGGGACACACGGAGCATGCACCAGTGGATACGGAGAAGAAACTATTTTCACGAAAAGTTTCATCGTCCGGAGCGGGAATCGAACACTCACCCCATAGCATAGTTCGATTAGAAGCTTGGTGACCCTAACCAACACGGCTACGAGGCTCCACTTTAATTTCCATTTTCAGCCTGAATTTCTTAAACATTGATTTTCAATAATTTTGCAGTTCATTTTTTTTTTTTCTAAAATCATTTGTTATTCTTTTTACTTGGAAGTTTTTTGATTTTTTTCTTTTTTTTTCCTTTTAACTCAACATTTTATCAAAGTTTTTGTCATAAAATGAAAAAAAAAAATAGAAATATTTTTCACTGTTTTCCATAATAACCCTAAATGTGATGCTTAGTACCTTATTTTGAGTAAAATCTGTCACAAATCTTCCTAAATAACAATTTTGATTTTGGATAAACAAAAACGTTCTACAAGTTTATTCATACATCAATTTGAAAGAAATCCATGCAAAACTATTGAAAATCGGTTGAAAATTGGAAAAAAAATATGGCTCTATAAGGAAAAATATCTCTTTATTACTAGAAAATACAACTCTGCGCCATCTTCAAATCTCAAAATTCTTAGCTCAAACTGCGAGGTTTATCTTTTTATGAGATTTGATTTAGAAAAGAAAACGAATTCCAGTTTTCAACAACTTTTCCATTTGAGCAGAGGGTCTAATTTGGGTATTTTTCGCCTTGAGTCAGTAAATTTTACACCAATTGACATAATTTTCTGTACACGGTGAGACACGTACAATATCTAGCCATGTACAACAATTATTGTTAATCGCTTTGAAAAAAGGTGCACTTTCCCCCAGTGGGTCTCTCTGCTGAAGTGGTCCAACAACCACCTACCTAGAAAAATTTGTGGAAAACAGTTGGTGGAAGTGATCTCTGAAAAATCTATTCAAGGACCTGAGATCGAATCCTACTCCCGACAAGCTTCCAAAATGTGAGTTCTTCCTTCGAAAGGGAAGTGAAGCAAAGGCCCCGAGATGAATTAGTTCCGGGTGAAAAGTCTCGTTGATGAATAAAGATAAAAAAAATCTATTTAATTAATATTTGGGAAGGCCTTCGTTAAAGCTCCCAATGAATATTAGATATTTCTCGATGAATTTATTAGAGGACACTTGTAGAAATTTTCAAATCAAAAATTCCCAGAGAAACACATGCATGAATTCCTGGAGGAGCTCTAGAAGCAATCCCAGAAAAAAGTAGCAGTAGCAATTAAAAAAAAAACTCCAGAGAAACTCCTATAGAGAGTACTGAAAAAACCTCTTTATCAAACTTCCGAACCGGAGTGTCTCTTTAAAGTAGTTCTAAGTAAATTTCGGGCACATTTCAAGGAAGAATTTTTGAAAAAAAATCCCGAAGATCGGAGGGACTTCTGGAGTAATTTGAATCGGAACTTTTATTTACAATTTACAAAAAAAAAACCTGGAGAAATTTCCAGAGGAACTCCGAAACCAGGAAAAAAAGCGAAACTGTTGGAATTCTAGGTGGAGGTTATTTTTAATTTTAATTCGTGAATTTTAACTAATCTTACCACCACATGGAAGTGCTTTCGTCGAAAATCCTGGAGACATTCAAAGAGAGCTCTTGGGAATATTTTATTAGCAAGAGACGATTCACGGAGGAACTGTTTAAAAAGGTTGCGGAAAATCTCCGAACGAACTTCTGAAAGAATCTCAGGAGTAAGTTCTAGAAGAATTCTCAGAAAAAAACCATGGGAGTTCCCAGGAGATTACCCGAAAAAACTGCTAGAAGAGATCATGGAGGAATTGCTAAAAGAATTCTTGGAGGTACATTTGGAAAAATGTCTGGAAGAACTTCTAAATTAATTCCTTTAGGAATTTGTGGAAGAAGTCCCTGAGGAACCCGTGGAAGAGTTCTTAAAAGAAAACAATTAAAGAATGTAATGACCATCTGATAGGCAGCTGGGTGATTAGTTCGCAAAAGATGGTCGCAGGTTTTAGAAACGACCGAAACGTTTGCGACGTCTGGTAAAATGAGTTGTATTTTTGTTGCGGCGATTTAACTGATGAGAACATAAAAATAATTCCCAGGGGAACTTATGAAAAAGAAATCTCAAATTCTCGAAACAGTTTCCGAAAGTATATCTGGGGAAACTTACGGAAGAATTCTGGTAGAAATTTCCGGAACCATTCCTGGAGAAACTTTCGAATGAATTTCGAGAGAAACTGCTGGAAGAATATCCAGAGAAACATCCGGAAGAATTCCCAGAGGAAGAATTCTTCTGACAACTCATAGAAGAGATCGAGGAGGAGCTTGTGAAAGAATTCCCGCAGGATATTGTTGAAATGCTCGCGGAAGAACTTGCGGAAGAAGTAACCAAGGAATCCCTGATTAAACTTTATGGAGGAAGTTCCGGAAAATTCTCGAAAAAAAAATTCTGGTAATATTCATGAACTAAACTCGTGGTAGAAATTCTGGAGAAAGTTCCGGAAGAACTCCCGAAGGGAATTGTCTAAAAAAAATCCTAAGGGAATTCGTAAAAAATCACTTGAGAAATTCCTGGTGAAGCTCATATAGGAATTTCCGATGGAAATCTGATAGGTGCCCCCAAAAGAATTCCAGATGAATTTCGAGATAGATCCTTCGCCGATTCCCAAAGAAATTCTCGGAGCATCTCCTGGACTTTCCGTTGAAACTCCTAAAATTAATCCCATGAGAACTCGTGAAATAATTGTCGGCAACACATCTAGAGGAACTTCCTGTGAAACCCCTAAGAAATTCCCGGTGGAACTCCTACAGAAACTTCTACAGAAATCGCCTCGGGCACTCCTATGGAAATTCCCGATGGAATTGCTAGGAATATACTACAGCAATTATCATCTGCACTCTTGGAGGAATTCATGCTGGACCTTTTTGTGAAACATCCCTGTGGAAATCTTAGAGATGCTTCCAAGGGAACTCTTCAAAAAATTTCCGATGGAACTAATTAAAAAAATCCCTGCGAAACTGTGAAGAAATCACGGTGTATTTCCTGGATGTATTTCCGGGAAAACTTGGAGTTGCTCGGGGAATTTACTGAGGAATTACTGATGTTCACGGTACACAGCAGTTCCAGATTACCTTCTCGGAATTCCAGGCACAAAGCCTTCTTGAAAGAATCCCCGGTGGAACTTCTGGAATATTTCACAATGGAATTCCAATTGAAACGACCCGTGAAATATTTCTAAAGATTACTTGATTTTTTTGGTTTCACCAACATTGTCTTGAATCTAGAGCACCATCATACAATCTCTAGATTTTTACCGAACTATGTGCTCAACGCAGGATCACTCAACGTTTTCGAGAATCCAGATTTTTTCCTACTTTTAAAATATCGTTGATAGCTCAAATAACATTTTTAGGTCAAATAAACTAGAAAAGGTTCTCAGAACTATCATAAAACCAAAATAAAAGGTATTCGGTTTTATGACGGTTCTCAAAGCCTCTATGAGACAAATTGGTCATCAAAATGATACTTGGCATGACATATACAAAATTTTATTAGAAATGAACACGGAATTTATTTTTTTGCTATCTCAATATTTAAACTGTTGTAATCTAGGTTTTAAGATACCGTCGTTGGGGGTGACTATGAGTCAGAGTGACGAGATTGAGTCAAAACATTATCTGAAATATCTGAACAAATATTGCAAATGTCGAATGAAAACTTCCAGCAGTTCCTGTCAAAAAATAAGTTTCTGGAGCAATTAGCTAATTTTTGATAAACCAACGAAAAAAGCTTGAATATAAGGCCTTCTTAACCCTAAAAGGGATACCTTTATGGCCTCAGTTTCGTCACCTCGCTGAGTGTGTTCCATCAAATACGAGCTCTGAAAGGCACCTGGGGTCCAATGGACCCCAGGTATCCCTTTTAGGGTTAAAATGCCATTTTCAAGGCTCGAAGAAGCATCACACTTTGAGGTGGATTCATACTGTTAAGAATCTCAAACTCATATTTATAATATAATATGCTACTGGTAAGCAATGTAAACCTTGACCAGAGCTTTATTCATCTTGCTTTTTTATCAATGCGGAACAATATTGATTCCCTTGACCCATTCTCACCTCATCCAAGGGCTGAGAATGGGTCAATTTTGTAGTATTGAGGAAAATTGATGAATTCCAAATATTTTTTCATCATTTATGCGTGCATTACTAACATTCCGATCATCAAAGAACTTCAATAGTTATTGTACAATGAATGTGGATGTATGTATTTTTGACCCATTCTCATCCCCAAAAATCACGCATTATACTTTTACAAACAATTCAAATATGTACCTTCAATTACACTGGTTTACATAATAAAACGAAAGTCGTGACTTTTATCAACGACCAACATTTTTGATGCATTATCACGTACAGTTCTTTTTAAGTAAAACGATTTTTGAGTATTTCCTGAAAATTGAAATTCACATTATAAAAAATGGAATCTACTGAAATTCAAATATTTTGCACTCAACCAATGTTCGAACTTTTTGCATAAATTGAAAGCTGAATTCAATATGTTTCGATCGTTTGAACTCGATTTTTCAGTCAGACTGATGAAAGTAGAGATATTGGTGAGGGTATAAGACAATGTCCTTGAAATATAGCAAAATTTCCAAAAAATATTAAAGATTACACTGTTAAAAAAATAGGAATTTACACGTGGCGTAAACCCTCAACGTACGTAAACATTTCATGACTGAATGGCAAATTTGATTCAATTTTACATCCATCATGTAAGTTCGAGTTGGTTGCACAAGATGTCAACAAACCTATCTGACCAGATAGGGTAATTGTTCCCATCTTTGTGGTAGTACCTAATGTTGCGGTAATGGCAATTGAGCACTTTTTCGACTGAAATGTTACCAAAAGGTATTTTTAATAGATGTATGGTGCTTAGATTATGAGATTGCACCATTTGTTTGCTTAAGATTTGCCCAAAAACCTATTTAAAAAAAAAATATTTTCCTTAATGTGTTTGCTGCTGTGCTCCTATTGTTGCGGTAGTGTCCCTAATGTTGCGGTATCCAATATGATTTCAATGGGATACCGCAACATTAGGAACACAATGTCCTTTCAGATAAAAACGAATAAAATGCGAGCGGCCCTTTTATGTGCATCCAAGTGAACTTAAATTTACATGATTTTTTCTAAGAGTGTAGTCTTTAATTTGAAATATAAGATGGTAACGACCTTCAGTAATAATTTCTGCTCAAACGGATATTTTATCACGGAGAACGAGATGTATTAAGGGAGCAACTTTGCTGAAAAGTATAGCGCATTTAGTTCACCACTGGACTATCGCACTCGCTTTCACGAGTGCGAAAACGCAAATTAAAGTGCGCGATTGCATCAAATCAACTTGGTGTCTTCAGAGCACGTATTCAGCATACATCGAAGAAATAGTGCGCCGAAGACATCAATTTGATTTGATGCAATAGCGCATTTTTATTTGCGTTTTCGCACTTATGAAAACTCCAGTGCAGTCCAGTGGTGAACTAAATGCGGTATATAACAAAAATCGATTTCAAATCGTCAGCCTTGTCGAAAAACGTCAAACGCTTTGATGTAATTGTTTTCTTCGCGTTTTCAAACTACGAACATATACGAAAATATTTTTCGTTATCAAGGTCACTAGTAAACCAGCTAGATTACCGTACAAAAAATTTGCGAATTTCACGATTTTGTGGACGCAGGAGCTGATTTTGTGAAAGTGTAAGGATTACACATTTTTCGTGTAGTGTGGAAATTATGTACTTTAGTGCTGAGTGGTTTTAGCGTGATCAGTTTACCGAGTTCATTGATTCTTCCAGGAACATTTGTTTGTTATGATTTTTGTTATTTTGCCGCTTATGACTGACAAGTTTATAACATAATAAGATATGTTAATAACATAAAAATTACTGATTCCATTATACAGTTATTATGCCAAAATAACATATTTTATTATGCTGTTGATATTCTCTTCTGCTCGGGAAGACGTACATTTTTACCTATTTTTGCAACATGTGTATATTAGAACTTAAGCCATTACGAACACCAATTTTGAAATCCGAATCGTCCAGCTCCGTTTTCCTGGCCTTCGACACATGTCACGCAGCAGGAAAGCCAGTGCAAACGAACCAGTTCCATTTCGTCAGAAAGCCACTAAAGCAGAAAAGTTCAAGCGATCGTTAAAATTTATTATTCAGCTCATAAATTAGAATTTTATGGCGCACTGACTGACTGAATTGTTTTGCTCGGTGCATTGTGGGCCTGATCGTAAAAATCGTCCGTCAGTTTGTCTATCCCCTCGATTCCAAAGGGCATCACCACACACACGGGCTAAACGGACTTAACGGCCCTAAACAAACAAGATCTTCCTGCTGCCTGCTGGGTCTGAACTGGAGAGTTACGGCCACTGGAAACAACGCACCCACGTATGTTGGTTTTTTATAATGCAGCCCTGACGATCACATTGCACAATTCGTACTCTGACGGAGCTGCAAAGCGAAATGCACACACGTTATTAAATGTCAATTATGAGATTGGTGCCCACTAAAAAACTAAACTTTATTCCTCCCATAAACCCAATTATTCGTTCAAGCACACAACGTTCGATAATTTATGGCCACCCGGTCGTCGGTTGGGGAAAACTGGATTCCGTCCGGCCTGATTAAAATTCGTTTCGAAACTCGGAATCATCAGTTGTCAGTCCGGTGGCACGGCAGCCGGCAGTTCCTCGGTGCGTGTGACAGAATGTTTCCGAAAATTGTGCGAAAATTGGACATAGTCATGATAGTGGAAGTGCTGGTCGAGTCGACCAGCTTTTTTTTTTGCGCCAACTTAAACGATTCATTGTCACGACAAACATGTTCGGAATGCAATTTTTGATGCGGTCTAAGGGATAAAAATACGAAGACTGAGTTGGTGAAGACTCTCGAACCGAAAGAACAGCAATAAATTAGCCAGGCGGTCGATTGTTGTTTACCTCGACAAAAATGGAATTCTTACGAATGTTTGGAATCATTATGCCATTGGCCATCAAATTGAAATTCAACAAGCTATGCATTTCGATGATTTTTGGGATTCTTCGGAAAAGGGTGCGATCACGGTTGCAAACAGTGGAAAAATTCAACTGGCTTGATAGAATTTTCGTTCGCGAGTTAAGCTGAGCTAAAACCTCGGATCGACCGGATTGATTTACGAGTGCATAAAGTGTTTGAATTGCTAGTGGTTTCAGTGGATCAACTATTGACATAACATGTATAACAAATTAATAAGTATTTTCATTTTGAAACTCAAATCTTAGGGATATATCCTCTCGTTCTACACAGCATTGCATCACTTTCAGACACTGTATCTCCGCGGGCGCTGCCATTGCCCATAAATATATCAATCATAGCCAATTCATTTGAGATGCAACACATTTCCCCTCCATCTCGGCATCCTCGGCTCAAATCCCACCGATGCGTTGCGGATCCTTCATCTTTATGGTCCATTCCCGTCAACTTCTTTCTGACTGCGCTCCCACATGCATGCATTGGGTTATAATTCCGAACCGAATGACTGTCGGTCGACTACCCATCTTACAACAACGCAGCAGACGTGTCCGACGAGCGGGGAATTGATGTTTTCTGATTCTGCTCCGCATTGCTGAAAGATGAGATGGCGGGCGGAGCGGCCACCGTCGGTACCGTCCGCCTTCGTTTGCCGTTTTGAAATGTTTATGACTTGCACTGTCAGATGGATCATTCTATGTGGCGGCAAGGCGATGTTGCGCCGGCACTACCGGTCGATGCGCCACCGTCGTCGTCTTCATATACCAATAGGGAGCTATGAGATCTACTGAATGGCGTTAAATGATTAGGTGATTATGGTGAATTTCTGCTGCCTCATACGCTCATATGCCGAGGAACTGCTGGGTGCGCGAGAGTTTTCTCAGCTTACTGGAAGAACTCGAGTCGAGAGCGTTGCTCTTACAGCTGAACCAGCCTCCGAGACAGCAGTGACAGATGGATACATTTGACCTGCTATTTGTCGGTAAGCTGTTGCAGCTGGGGTTTTGATCGATGGAAAGCAAGGAATTGGCATCCCTATCCCACCAATGCAATGTTTTCGTAGCCAGCATAACAGCGGCTCAAGCGTAGGGCTCAAGCTGACAACCAATCTTTCAACACAGCAGCATAATTTTAATGCGGGGTAAGAAAACAAGAAGACCATAACAGTCCCCTGATGGAAAGCTGATTGTTGTTTTAAAGGATTCGAAATGAGAAGCATGTTCCATCTCTGAATTAAGCTATAAATACAAGTTTTGAATGTTTCAATTTGGAAACTTGCTTCTCATAGCTCCAACTGCGGTATCTCATAGTGGTATAAAGTTGAACTATGAGATAGATTTTCTAAGGCCACCGTAGTTTTGCAATACATCAGAATCCAGATACCAAACATTATTGTTTTTAATTCGAAATCACAAAAAAATTGAACAGTTCTAAGCCATTTCTATTTTAAGCACTACCGGAAATATTTTATTTTCAGCACGGAGAAAAAGCACTACAGTTTGAAACAACAAACACGTTTGTTGATTCATAAACCAACAAAATAGTAATTTCAAATCGAAAATTTGGATCGATACAAACCGGAAAATTTGTTGTTTCTACTGTTAGCTGTTTCCTTCATAATAACAAACGGTGTCAGTTACTTTGAACTACTATTTGTCATTTTTACCGGAATGCAACCGTTAAATTTTACTAAATCTTAGGTTAATTCAACCGGCATACACAAACCAAAAAATTAGTTTGATTCTATCATCCCTGCGGTTAAAACAAACCAAAATTTCGGTTAACGAAATAACAACAAACATAATAGTTCAAGTCCAAACCAAATTGCTGGATTGTTTTTGTTCTGTTTTCTTTTTTCTCATTCCACAAGCCACATTCCACATTTTCATCATTTTGCGAAGTCTGATCAGTGCTGGAGCAGCTTAGTGTGGAAAAATCTTCTGCGAGTTTTTATTATTTCATAACGCTTTACAGCGCCAGGTAAGTTCAAATATTTGAATATTAGATGTGTGAAACGATAATCTTGAATATCATTGATTTTCAGAAAACATATGAAACAATGGCCTTGAATCTTGGGTTGGATATTTATTTTATCAATCTGCTGGATTTTGATTCTGCGCCGTGATTCTCGTTGTGTTTTAAGATGAAACGAATGAACGCCGGAGGAAAATTGTAATCAAGGAACGCCGTGAAAGTCGAGCCGCTAGCAAAGATCCGGCATCGTAAACATAAATGTAGAAATGTGATGTTTCGTTATTATAATAATTATGGCAGAAAATTTATGGGAAAAGGTAACGGCACGGCATCTAAAACTTAACCAGAACAAAATAGATGTTTTCAGCGAATTATATTAAGTATTTATTTACCAGTTGGGAAAATAAACATGTGCATTTTACAGCTTTTTTGGAAAACTTTCCTTTTGTCATCGAAAAAGGGTGGTTTTGCGTAGTAGGGGGGGGGGGGGGGCGATTCAACCGGAGGGGTTTGTAGTTTTAACTAATGGTTTGGTTTGTTTAGAATGCACACAGAAAACAAACCAAAGTTTGTTTAAAACAAACGGCTTATGGTAGTTGAAACAACAAACAAAATCGTTTATATCCTCCACTGTCAAAACGACACAACCAACATAATGGTTTTTTCAAACGGACGGTTGTAGAAATTAACCGCTGAGGCGCCAGAGAAACAAACCAATACTTTAGTTAAGGCGAAACTGGATCCATTTCCTCACTTTTTGGTTTTTGATTTTTTATAAAATAACGAAGCAATATTTTCAAAATCGGTTTTTGTGCACATGTAGAGTATGGATTAGAGTATCTCCTGATTTTTTTTTTCGTGGAGGAAAATGTTTTTCGTTTTTGCAGAACAAAATTTCACAAAAAAAAATGGCTTCTGCAAAAATGGAAAACATTTTCCACCTCAAAAAAATTCAGAATAGGCCTTGATCCATACTCTACATGTGTACGAAAACCGATTTTGAAAATATTGCTTCGTTTTTTAATAAAAAATCAAAAACCAAAAAAAAAATGAGGAAAAGCTTCCAGTTTTACCTTAATAACAACTGTCACGGGTAGTCAAATTAAACTCAATTAAACTGCCGGTTGGGCCGAATTAAAACCAAAAATCCGGTTAAACTAAACCGAATTCCGTTTGTGATTACTAATTATTAATCTCCGTGAGAACACCTTCTACGTGACACTATGGTACAGAGGATGGTCAAAAATTATGATTTGACCGTACACTGCAAAATTTGTGTTCTGGTATTCAGCAAATTTAGCTGATTTTTTTTGGTCTGATTTCATTTAGCAATACGAATTACTGAGTAACAGCAATCATTTTTCAACTTGCTGAACCATCCAGCAATTTTGACAGTTGATCAGCAACGCTGTGCTGAAATTTAGCAGAAGATCGGCAATTTCTTTTGCTGATTTTTTGGTGTGTAGGTGTTTATTAGAAAAGTCGATCAAATTCTTCGCAATCCAATTTAAATCATGGGTTCAATGTACGAATGAGCAAAATATTTTAAATTTAGATGGATATAGCTTTAGAATAACGAGTAAAATATTTCAATTAATATGTTAGCCCACCAGATCATAATACGCCATCTCAATGCATCGAAACTATCTTTCTCTGTGGTTGTGAAACACGATTTTTTCTTCGTATACAGATAATCCACGAACACATTTGCCTGCATCCTCTCTTTGTTAGTTTGAACAGTTTTTACTGCATTTTTCAGCAGTCAAATCCAATTTTGAAGTGCCACAGAGTTTTTGTGGCGTGTGACTTTAAATGTCGTCAGTTTGATAAGTGAATCTGGCGAAGAGAAAATTGAACGATGATGATGAACATTTCAGCAAGCTGCTGCTTTGTTGCGGTTCGTCATACGCAAAACGAGAAAAAATATCAACTCGAAAGTGAAACGTGGAGTTTAGTGTAATTATTCGATTTCCAGTACTATAGAGGCTGGTTATCGATAGTGTAGTGAAGAATAAGCCAGATTTCCGAAAATTTTGAGAGTTTCTGAAGATATCTCATATAGCAAATCCGGGATAGGGTGCTCAGGATGGAAGACTTCGATGGTGAATCTGAAAGAATCCCTAGGTACTTACTGAACTATGAGCACAGCCAAGGGCTGAAAGTCTCTTTAATAAAGGCAAATCAATCAATCAATCAACTATGAGCTATCTTCAGAAACCCTCAAAATTTTCGGAAATCTGGCTTATTCTTCAGCTAGACTTCAGCAAATCCTACTGTGAAACTCTTCAAAAAATCCGCAGGGATTTTTAAGAGTTCACAAGGCAATTGTCTAGTGCTTTCACCAGAAATTCCTCAAGAAGTTCTACCGGAAATTTCTCTACGTTTTTCGCCGTGAGCTCTCCCAGAAGATTTCCGCAGGGAATCAATTCCGCTTTCTCCAGAAGTTTCTGCAATTCGCCCTGGTGCTCTAATGGAGTATCTGTACTAGAAAATATAGGGGATTTTATCCAATAGTGGACCCTTAACCTATGGTGGACCCCTAGCAATTATTTTCAAATTTCTCGCTCAAATCTGCTTCTATCGGTAAACTTCCACCGGGAGACCATAGACAGCAGTTTCATGTGATGGAACCAGTCTGGAAAGCGATTATTTGATTATTTGAACAAATTGTGGAGCCTCGTAGCCGTGCGGTTACGGTCACCAAGCTGCTAATCGCACCATGCTATGGGGTGAGGGTTCGATTCCCGCTCCGGGCGATGAAACTTTTCGTGAGAATAGTTTCTTCTCCGTATCCACTGGTGCATGCTCCGTGTGTCCCTTGTCTAATGTTTAGTTTCATTCAGTCTTTACAGCCTCTGGCTGAAGACGGTGTCCGCGTCTTTTTATATTTGTAAATGTAAACAAATCTGGGGGTCCACTATAGCTTAAATCTAAGGGAGTTCACTATTATCACCCATTTAACATGTTAAGAGAATACGATCTACCCAATAGTGGACCCTAACGACCCATTAGTGGACCCCGCGGGGTCCACTATAGGATAAATTGATAGAGATCAGTGAAGAGAATTGTCAGACAAAAGAGGCATAAAACAAGCAACAAAGAAGGTGCGACAATTACTCTTTATCCCTACTGGTAACAGATAATGACATGATCTCGATTTTTTTTGATGTCCCTGTTAGCGAAGGGTCTACACATGTCTTTTAGTTAAGCATTGCCCAAAATGACCTGAAAGTAGGCCATCAAAATGAAACTGATGAGATCTCATGATGCTCTATTACGCCAGAGTACTACAAATGTGAATTTTACTTGGGACAACTTGTCAATGAATTTTCCAGGAGTTTAACCGAGAATTACGTTAAGGAATTCTTTAAGATGGCTCTCCGGTTTTGATTGTAAAATTCAGTTCCTTTTGGTATGAAACCATGATTTATTTTCTAAAATTTTTCGGGACTTCCCCCAAACTTTGATCAGCAATGCGTCAGGGTAATGTTCAAAAAGTTTCTCCTTAAGCTGAACCATAATTTTCTTCGGAAATTCTTCCCGAAGCTTCTGGAAGCTTTCATGAAACTTGTTTTGAAAAGTTTTTCTGAGATGTAACCTCGGAATTCTTCTGTCAGTTTCTCTCGGAATTCTTTTGAAAGTTTCTCCAGGGATACTTCAGCAATTTCTCAATGGATTTCTTCAGAAACTTCTCCAAGGATTCCTCTCCAAACTTCTCTAGAGATTCCTCCGGGATTTTTTCCAGAGATTCCTTAAGGAATTCTTCCTGGGGTTGCTCCAGGAGTTTCTACAGTGATTGGAAATCCTGCACTGCAGGTAAATATTTCTTCAAGAATTTCTCTAGAGAATTCTCCAAGATTTTCTCTAGGGATTTTTCCAGGAAATTCTCTAGTGTCGTCTTGAAGAATTCCAGCAGGGATTCTGCTAAGTATTTGTTCTGAGGTTCCTCCAGGCATTCCTCCAGGGGTTTCTCCAGAAGTTTATCTGGAAATTCCTTGAAGGATTCTTCTGGAAATTTCTCTAGGAATTCCTCCAGGGATTTCTCCAGGGATTGCTCCGGTAATTCTTCCACGGATTGCTCCAGGAATTCCTCTATTGATTCCTTCTGAAGCTCCTCTCATGATCTCTAAAACAATTTATTTACGGGCTCCTTCAGAAAGCCTTTCATCATCTTTATCAGCGATGCAGCCAAGTATGTCTCCAGAATTACCTGAAGATTGTGTTTTGGTTTTTTTTTCGTGAATTCTTACTCTTGTCCGTGCTGTACAAAAAAGGTGTCACTTCAAGGATTTATCAAGAAATACCTCTAGCGATTTGTATTGGAATTCTTTAAGATGATTTTAGAGGGATGCATACATGAGCCATGAACATCTCCAAGAATTCATCCAGGAATACTATGACAATTGTCTCCAAGAAATCTTTTGGGAATTCATCCACAAATTTGTTCAGAAATCCTTTCATGAATTCCTTCAAGAATACCCACTGAAATCACTTCAGCTTCATGTAAAGTAGCCCACTTTTTTTCAAAATTAGTCGGCATTAACCATGTGGCAGAGTGGACCATGTGTCTTTTTCCTTAATTTCCAGAGAAAAACAATTGGACACTGGATATTTATAAATTTGTTAATGAAGCAACTTTTCATTATCAAACATTTACCTGGACAGTCTTGCCATGGACTGTGGCAATACTATTAAGACTTCTCGAGAGCTTTCCGAATGGATTTTTGGATTAGAACAATACACAACAATTGTAGAAGAGTTTGATAGAATATTCAAAAAAAAAAAAAAACAAAACTATAACTGGCACACAACAATTGAATTCTTTTGTATCAATCGATCATACTTAATGCAGTCATGACCAAAAATATTCCACCTTCAATAGGACACAATCAGTAAAGTACTAGAATTGAAGTAATGAGCTGAATTTTTGTATGGTGAAAAGGTCATTTCTCCGTTTCTGCAATGAAATGGTTCAAAAAATTAGAGAAAATAAACGCCCTTTTCAAATGTGAGTCCAGATAAATGTTAGATTTTGCAGAGTTGCTTTCCAAACAAATTTCTATGCAAGTAATTGGCATGAGAGGCTACTGAGGCTGTTTATTAGACCTGTTCACTTTAATTTTTTTCCCGATTCTCCGTGACACATCAAATTATCAATCCACATGCAAAAACAAGCCTTCAATCCAAAAATGAGCCAATTGATGATGATTTAAAGGTGTATCAAATCGATTTTGTGTTTTTTTTTAACCATTTTATCCGAAATTTACTCTGAAATCCTCAAAATAGCACCGAAAAGTTACCGGAAATACCGTTAGGATATAGTTAAAACAATACTCTACAACTTTGCCGAAGACACTATGGTGTTTAAATTGCGTATTTCAAAGTAATATAACAATTTTCGTTGGAAAATCACGGAAAAAGACATAATTTTTACGATTTTACATGTAGTTTTACATTATTTCACGCGACTAACTTAATTAGCTATTACTCCTACGTGTTAAGAACATTTCATCCATACATTGTTTTTGTGTAGGAATTCGTTTTCATTGACTAATTATCAAAAAAATGCCACGTTAATATTAAAAATCGAACAGAGTTGCCAGCACGAATTAAAACAAAGTTACCCATGATTAAGACGTCATGCCATCGTATTCTTATGTCTTTTGATCCATGTATCAGAAATGGTGCAGATGATAACCCGAATAAAAAATACAGTAGAAAAACCGAACGTTGTATTGTAACAGTACTATTTAGAACCATATTTTTACAATAGACACCACTGTAAAAATAAAAAATACAAAAACAATAAGATGTTATGTAGACACCATTCCGTGAATTGTAAATAAGATTTTTACAATATATTATACAGGTTGTTAAGTATCGTAACAATATAAAAAAATATTTTTCTCCATATATATTTTTTTGCAAAACCATACATTTTATTGTTAATGAATTGTTCAAAATACTGATACGTGGGTTTAAATATACCGTACATTGTATGGTACATGAATGGTTTCAAACAATAAAATGTACCGTAAATAAATTTTTTTTAATTGTAATTTCACTACTGGTTATACATTTAATCAAATGATTTTGGAATGGTTCTCTTTTGTTATGTTGTATTGTTTTACATTACATAAACCATATATTGTTATATTATTGCATTATTGCAAATCTTCGAAGAGCAAAAATAAATACTCACCACTCGCACCAACCGAGAGTGTGCGATCAATGTTGTTTTCGTTAGCGGTGGCAAAACCCAATCTATGGGAAAAGCGGTGGGAGAATATTTTGGTAGGACAACATTTTCCGCGTGTGAGTCTATTACGGGGTAAAATCCGCAATATCTTGTCATTTTCCTCCTGTTAATGGCATCTTAGGCTTACTAGATTTATTAGAAAGCGCTTTGGGAATTCTTCAGAGCGTTTTGGATAACCATTCATATATAGGATCGCCAACGTCTAAGTCTCAGTAGTCTCTGATTGCATTAACAGTTGAAGCTTAGGCTCCCATGCCCCACCAGCCAGATAACCGGGTTTTGCAAACTAAGCATTATTTGTGGCAACACTTTGAGCGGCATGATGGAACTATGCCGAGCGCGCTAAGTGTTATTAGACCACTAATGTAGTTGCATGAAGTGGGTGACGAGGTACATAAGTATCATTACAGCGTGCTTAACCGTTATTACAATATTGAGGCACCAGTTTGACTAAAGTTTGAAATACATAACAACTCATGAGAAAACTGTCAAGTTCGATTCAAATATAAGTTAGGTTAAAAAGCGAACTCGCAGACGAACATATATTAGAAGTCATTTTAGTGTTCAGTCCAGTCCATATGTTAAAGATGGCTCTACGTCAAAGATAAAGTTTGTCAATCGCATTTGATTCGATTGTGGTCGAAGGCAAGTTCACATGAGAGAAGAGGAGAAAACTCTCCTAAAGGAAAATACAGAAAGAATAGTGTTGAACTCATCCACTGATTCACGGTAATCTGACCTGCATCTTTCCGGGTTGGCCTACATTCGTATTTCTCTCATCGCACTCTACACACCTAGCCCGCCATATCTCTTGGACCCCTGCTTGGACCTGCAGTTCTTAGGACATCTGGTTTACCACTGATTTAAACATGTTATTGACGTGGGATTTTTCGACTGGAACTGGATCTTATTGCGTAGAAACGGCTATCTCAGTCTTGATTTACGACGATAAAAAATAAATCGTCGTAAATCAAGACTGAGATAGCCGTTTCTACGCAACATGTTATTGACTTTAAATTGATGTTTCAACTTATTCACTTTTTTCTCTTTCCTTTCCTTTGCATCAAAAAAGTCACAAACATCAACAAAACAAAGCACGGAAAAAATCTTAAACTGAATAAATAATTAAAAATTCACGGAAAAATAACGTTTCGGAAAAGTGAATGGTTCAAACATAAGAAAAACAGTATAATATATTGTTACATAAAAATCCAATGTAAATGTATAGTATAGCGAACCATTTCATTACAATACGCTTTATTGTAGCTGGTACACTGTATGGTGCAGGAATGGTTTTCACCAAACACCCTATGGTTAGTTTTTATCCGGGAAGGCTCGAGCCTGCGGATTAGAAGGTCCCAGGTTTTTTTTCTTTCTTTAAATCTACCATGTCTTACACGCAATCTCTTAAATGGTAATAGTCCTGTTCAACGACGCAGGTTGAATTTGCTCAAAGCTGCTGCATCTTGCTCTTACCCATTTGTCATCAAACGGGTAAGAGCGGAATGCAGCAACTTTGAGCAAGTTCAACCAACGTCATTGAACAGGACTAATGATCATGACCTGCCAATGAAGCACATTTCAGAACTAGCTAGATATTTGGTTTACTTGTTGATAAGAAGTCGTGTGGACGAGATCAGCTGGGCGACATATTGAGCATCTGATTAACCTTCCGTAACTCGCGCGGTTGGTCACCAATAGTTCCAATTTAACAACTTATAGCTGGATCGGGGCGCAAAAAAGTCCTATTCCAGGGCTCGATCCTTCAATCTTCGGATCGACAGTCTCATGCTCAACCATCTGCACCAATTTGAAACTGATGCAAATGAGACAAAGAAGTGTAATGACGTTTTAATCATGGGCAACTTTGTTTTATTTTGTGCTGACAACTCTGTTCGATTTTTAGTATTAACATGGCAAACTTTTGATAATTAGTCAATGAAAACGAATTCCTACACTTAAATGCTGTATGGACGAAATGTTCGTAACACCCAGGAGTAATCGCTAATTAAATTAGTCACGTAAAATAATGTAAATTTACATGACTTTTACTTGAAAAAACGTAAAAATTGTTGTATTATTTCATGATTTTTTAACGAAAATTGTTGTATAACTTTGAAATACGCTATTTAAACACCATAGTGCTCTCGGAAAAGTTGTAGAGTATTGTTCTAACTATATCCTAACGGTATTTTCGGTATTTTTTCGATGGAATATTTTGGATATTGTAGTACATTTTCGTGTAAATGCTCAAAAAAACACAAAATCGATTTGATACACCTCTAAACCATTATCAATTTGGCTCATTTTTGGACTGAAGACTTGTTTTTACAAGTTGCTTGATAATTTGAAGTGACACGGGTACGTCAAAAAAAGTGAACAGGTCTACTGTATATGACCTAAGGTGGCCCACACTTATATGATAAATAAAAAAAACGAAAAATGTCAAGTCTTACCTCCTGAATCAGTTGTTTTGGATTCCCAGAAGCTACGTTCGAAATTTGAGCAAAATCGGTTGAGCCTAAGGGAGCGCTCAACTTGCTTGAAGTTTGTTTGGGCAAACTTGGCCAAATTTTAAGTTTTCGATGTTTGCCGCTAGGTGGCGCTGTAAGCATTCAATTGAGACTGTGTAAGAAGTATGTGTAAAAAGTTATACCCTAGGTAAATTGAGGCAAAACATTATTGATGTTTTCCAGCACATGTAAAGAAATAATATCAATAATGAAATCCCAATGCTTCGCCTCACTTTGCCCAGGGTATAACTTTTTTCACAGATGTCGGATCACTTTGCAATCTTCGACAAAGTTGTTAGGTATATAATCACCTACAATAATACCAAAGGGTTTGATTATTGAACTCTTACAGCGCATACATTTGACCAAGTTTGCCCAAACAAACTCAAGCAAGTTGAGCGCCTCTTTAGGCTCAATCGATTTTGCTCAAATTTTGAACGTAGCTTCTGAGAGTCCAAAACAATCGATTTAGGAGGTCAGACTTGGCATTTTTCAAAATTTTTGTTGTTCATATAAATGTGGGCCATTCTAATATGGCCATTAGACTGGCGGTCAAAAAGGTAAATTTTTTGGACCAAAGCTTTTTCGACTATTTTTAGCGTCCAAAACAATAAATTGTACAAAATTTGGTTGCGTCCCCGTATTCCGCATTGTGATTGAAATTTTTATAGGATTTAGTATGGGAAAACGGTCTTTTTTGCATTTTTCTCACAAGTTTTACTATTCTGTCTAAAACCGTACTGAACTTGAATAAAGAATCGTAAAGGATCGAAAATGATGATCAAACTCCTCTCCCGGGTATAGCTTTTTATCCTTTTTGAAAACAGATTCAGAAAGTAACAGTGAACAGAATAATTCCTTCCTCGAAACCGACTTTGATTGACTACCGCCAGCAAAACGGTTTCACACATTCGGGTTTGATCTATTTAACCACCCGACTGATGTAGCTCATCCATTTCGGTTCGGTGCGACTTAAATCCCGATGGTTAAAAGTCTTTCGATGTTATTTATGCTGATCCAGATTAGTGTGATGTTCGACGAAATCACCATCCGAACGACCAAACATGAGCGGATTTGTGGGACAAGGGGATTACCTCACTGACTGATGCCAACCAGAATTTGGAAATCCGTGTCGTTTTTCCAAATCAAACATAACACCGATAATTCAATCACGACACGATTCCCCAGCACCTAGGACGGATGATGATGATGGGTGCAAACAATCGATCATCATTCCTTGGAGTGGCCATCAACCAGACCGCTTGGCGGGGTGTGAGAAAACGTGCTTCAAATCGGAACTGAGTGTGTAAACAATGCAAATGCGAGAATTTCCACGTTATTTGCTTGCTCACATACTTGTGATTGATTGAATTCAAACAGCATTCCATCAGCGGCAGCAGAGCAGCGCATCGATGGGATGCCTTACCACCAGGCGTGTGGCTCCATCAATGTATGCAAAGGATATGGACAAACACCAACATTCCGCACCTACTCGATGAGGAAAACGCAATTAACGCTCAAGAGCCCGGGCTGGTTCATTCGTGGTTGCTGGTTGGCAGTTTGTACCTATCCATATAGCGAACAAGAGTGTCCCTTACTAGAGGAGGATTTACCTGTCAGATCGATAGCAATCGGTCCCGGAGGGCCGAAACCCATCCCGAAACTAAACCAGATGCCCTAAATCAAAGCGCAGTCCTACATGGTTCACTATTCTCTTTTCTACAGGGAACAAATCGAGCTCTACATTAAAGGACAGAAATTATATTTATGCGACTAAAATGTTTCTTCAAAAAATTTAAAAATAGTGCCCATTCCACACTCAAAGATACATGATGGGTGAATTTATTTATTTTATTTATTTTATTTCACCATCTTCAGCTTATAGCTGTACAGACTGAACAACCTTAAGTTAATCGCCTTATACTATTTTTAAAACTATCTCTACTCTGGTTAAAGTCAAACGTAAAATCTAAACTATTCAGAAGTGTGAAACACTTTTCCATCGGATTATTCTGCCCATATCCAGTGCGATGAAATGCAGTCCAGAACAACGTACGATGTCGTAACCTACGCACCGGAGCCAAAAAGTTCGCCTGTTGCAGGAGGTCCGGGCAGTCAACACGACTGCTGAGAATATCAAAAGCAAACATCCTTCGCAGATATTCTCGCCGCTGTCGCAATGTTTCCAGTCGTATCAGTTGGCAACGGTGTTCATACGGCGGCAATCTTAGCTGATCGTTCCACGGCAATCTTCGGAGTGCAAAGCGTACAAAGCAGCGTTGCACTCTTTCTATTCTAGCTACATGTGTTTCGTGATGTGGAGCCCAGATTTGTACGGCGTACTCAAGAATACTACGAACCAACGAACAGTACAAGACCTTCAACGCGTATATATCTCGGAACTCGTTTGCGTTTCGGCGAATGAATCCCAAAACGGCGAAAGCCTTAGCAGTGGTCTTGGTAATGTGTTCCGCGAAGTTCAGTTTGTTGTCGATTGTTACTCCCAAGTCGTTGATTGATGTTACGCGGTCGAGTGTAATGCCATTTACTTTATATGCGAAACTCCGTGGTGTATGACTTTTACAAAAGCTGATCACCTTGCACTTCATCGCATTCATTGTCATTCCATTAGAAACGCACCAGTCCTCTACCGCTTCGATATCTTGCTGTAAAGCAGCACAGTCAACCAAAGAGCTGATGATTCGATAAATTTTCAGGTCGTCAGCATACATAAGATTGAATGATGTCAATCGGTGACACAAATCGTTGACGAAAAGTATAAAAATCAGAGGCCCGAGATGGCTACCTTGGGGGACTCCAGATGGCGTGTTGAAAAGACTAGACGAAGCCGGGTTCAACTTCACGTAAGCGGATCTATCTTTCAGATACGAGCGTAGCCATCTGATTAGCCAATTCGGAAATCCCAATCGCTCAAGTTTACACAACGCCAAATCGTGCGGTACTTTGTCGAACGCCTTGGACAAATCCACGTATA
The DNA here is from genome assembly GCF_035046485.1 of Aedes albopictus. Classification (NCBI taxonomy): domain Eukaryota; kingdom Metazoa; phylum Arthropoda; class Insecta; order Diptera; family Culicidae; genus Aedes; species Aedes albopictus. The sequence goes on from NC_085137.1 coordinate 111,828,501, forward strand.
TACTGTCGACTTGGCCGTTTTTTTCCAAGCTGGAATTTAACTTGCTAACATAGACCATGAGGTTTGATGTTGTAGAGCGGTTCTTCACGAAGCCATGCTGTGACTGCGAAATAATTGGCTTTGCAGCAAAATACATTTTGTCGTGAATTAAAATTTCAAAAGCTTTAGCTAGACAGCATAGTATAGAAATTGGTCGATAGTTTTCAACATGACGAACGTTACCAGCTTTATGGATAGGAGTGATGGCAGCCACTTTCCATGCTTCCGGGAAGACGGCTTCCGATAGCGAGAGATTGAATATCTTACAAACAGGTGGTCCTAGCACTGCAGCACATCGGTGAACAAATACGGGAGGCAATTTATCAGAGCCAGGTCCCTTTGATGGGTCAACAGAGTTCAACACGTTGGTGACGTCGGCGACAGAGAAAGTCGGGCACGGAAATCGGATGTCATATGATGGCAAACTATTCAACACAGCCGGGGGAATCACAAAGAATCGTTCGTATTAAGAATGAAAGTAGAAGGTTCAAGGTTTAACAACAAATGATGAAAAGAGAAACCATAATATAGAAAATAAAAAAAAAAACAAAAAATGAAAAGAAAATACAAAATTAATGAAAGATAGTAAAAATAATGCTACACAGAAGAAAGAAGATAGCAGCTGAAATATAGAAAAAAAGAAAAAAAACGAGATAGAAAAAACTGAAGAAAAAATAGAAGAAACAAATAACAACAAAGATAACAACAAAATTTATTTAAAAATCTGATCTAATGTGTCCCGGGAATTCCGCTTCAAAATTTAAACATTTATCCCACAGTGCCATTTAGTCCGAGATAGTGCCCCTGCAAAAGGTCCACTTCCCAAAAACGCATCGCCAGGCCAAATATTTGCTTTGAATCGCTTTCTCAGTTCGACCACAGTCTGTTTCTTCTTCCTTCGGGGCTTTCTTTCTCCTTCTCCCTACTGACCCAAGTCATTCACAGGATTCCCGTGAAATGTACTTACAAGATAGCCAGAACACCGACTGTCTCAATTTTATGGCACCAGCCAGCAAGCACCTTCCTATAGCCCTCAGGGAAAGCAGTTTGGTACCTTCTTTCGAAAGAAAGTTTTTTTTTGGGAAGGTTATGGTTTAACAAAAAAAAAAAATAACAAGAGAATGTTTTGAAATGGGAGAGGCCGAGGTGACAAAGCCAGGTAATAATCACCCTTTTTTTCGGATGCACGTACAGGAGGTACATCCGAGGCAAGGAACGCCTCGGGATTAGGCAAGGATGGTTAGGAAAGGCACAGTTTCATTCTTTTATCGTACTGAACTGTGTTTTTTTCCTCCTCTGAGGAGGGACGAGAAGTGTGGTGAAAGGTCTGTCAATGAAAATAAGAGGCTTAAATCAAAACAACTTTTTTGTTTATGGAAATATTGAAGGGATTTTTCCTTACGTTTCAAACTTGGCCTCTGTTTAAGAACTGCAGGGATAGGGCTAGGAAGAAGAAATTTTTTGTTGTTTTAGACATGGTCAATTGATTTCATAAGAGAAAATTATTATAAGATGTTTTGCTTCGAGCAGTAATGAAGGTTAATAGAACAGTGAAGATCCGATCAAATCAAAATCACTAGCGTGTGCTACATTTTCTTTTTTTTACTCACTTTCCTAAAAAAAGACACGAACTAGAAGAGGGAAACTTTCAAAAAATGGCATTTGAATTATTTTGAAATGGTTGTGCCCTGATACATATGTATGTATAAAAAAACCTCCTTTGTGAGCTTATTTTTCAAGAATTACTTTGAAAAATTTCTCTGGATATATTTTTAGATATTTAAATAGATATGGAATCTATACCTTTTGAAAAGCCCTGAACCAATCCTTGGAAAAATCTTCGAGTATTTTTCCAGAATATTTTTGACTGACTGATTTTCTGCTTCCAAAATTTCTATAGAAATTTCAACAACAAATTCTTCATGGACTTTTCCTCTACAAATTTGACAAATATTTCATTAGAAATTATATTCCGAAAATTCTTAAGAGTTTCCTTTGACAAATATTTCATAAATTCTTTTAAAAATTTACTCCATATACGTGTGCGCCGAAGTACATTTCACCGGTGTCGGCGTATGTAGTAATTCAAGGCTGTATCAAAACTAAAACTTTCACTTGCCTAATACGAAAGATTTGAACGTCATGAAATCCGAAGTTTAAAAAAACTATTCTCACAATAAGTTTTGCTATAGATTTTTGTGAGATTGTTTGAGGTTGTTTACCAGGAAATTAAAAAAAAAATGATTCCTCGAAGTGGAAATTGAGTTTTTTTTTCAGGAACTCATCTAAAAATTGATTAAGGAATTCCTTCAGGCTTTTGTTTAGATATTCTTCCAGCATTCAAAAAATCAATTCCTGCTCAAATTCTTTAACAGATTGAACACGAGTTCCTCTAACGATTCATTCATAACTTTCATCAAAGATTCCTCTAGTTATTTTCAGCAATTCATGAAGATTCCCTCAGGAATTTCTATATACATTCCTTCAGGACTCTTTTCAGCAGCTGCTTCGCGGATTCTCTCGGGCATTTATTCAGAAACTCCTCTATTAAATTCTCAAGAGATTCATCTAGGAGTTGCTCCAGGAGGTTTCCCAGAAGGTCTATAGATATTCTTTCCGCGGCTGGTATCATAAACTTCTCTTAAGACCTTTCTTCACATTTTTTTCCGGGTATCCTTCAAAGATTCTTTCAAAAAATTTTCCAGGAATCACTTTGGATTTATTTCGTGTCTCCCAGAATATTTGAATAAATTTCACTTAGAATTACTGTAAGACATTCTCTAGTTTACCATTCAAACATTTTGCAAGAAATTCTTTCAAGAACTCCTCCAGAATTATCTTTAGGAATTTTTCTCGGCTTTGCTTCCAAACATCCTCCAATAATCCCTTCAGAAATTTATTCAAAATTAATTCAAGAATTTCTCGAGAATGTTTGTCTGAAATTTCTACACTGATTTTCTCAGATTTTCTTTTCAAGGAAGGAAGAAATTGCACCGAGGTTTAATTCAGATTTTTTTCTTTGGAAATCCCTTCAGAGATTTCCTGAGAAAATCCTGAAGTTTGCCTTCAATCTCTGCAGAAGTTTACCATAACAATATTTAAGGAATGCCTTCAAAGCTGTTCTAAAGAGTTTTTCAGGTATATCTCAGGAATTCCTCGAGGAATTTCTTCAAAGATTACTTCACAAGTTGCTTCAAAGAATTTTGTTCAGAAATCTTCTCAAAAAATTTTCAGAAATTTCTTCTTGGAATCTCCAAGGATTCCTTTAGGAATTCGTCGCGGTGACCCTTGAAGAACTACTCTTGCATTTTTATGTTTTTGCGGTTCTTTCTATTTTTTCTGTTCTGAGATTCATTTGATTTTTTTGAGAGATTCTTTTAGAAAATCTTCCGTATGCAACTTCATAAGTTTTCATATGGGATTTCTACAGAAGTATAGGAAAGTATAGAAATCTTGCATGCATAGCTTCCGTAATTTCTCAACGAACTTATGCATAAATTCTTTCAGGGATTTTCGAAGAATTTTATGCAGGAAGGACTTACAACCCAGGTAATCAATAAGCATTTCAATAAGCCGTATTTCTGTTTTATAACTGCATTCGGCCTGCTTACTGCCGTATCATAGCAGTTCGACTGCCAAACTGTCCTATATTAACAATTCAAATGCTACTCAAAATCTGACAGCATTTTCGTAGCATTTCAAATGCACGGTATGTTTTGGTCAACAGGCAGCATAACTGCTACTCTATTGCCATGAAACTGCTAAGAGAGATGAGTGACGCTAAAACCACATCACATTTTCACTTTCTAATTCACGTGCCACTGCTGTAGAAGCCATCATCATTCGCATGTCCAGTCAAACATAGGTAACAAAGAAGAAAATCAATGGGAAAACATGCTTTGGCAAATCAATTCCATGTTGTGTTTCCAATGATCGATTTTATTATCAGCACCTGCCGAGCTCATAACTTAACGAAGCAACTGCCGGTGTAATACTCATGCCTCAAATAGATCAAAAATCCAACGCGCTTTATATGATCATCTATAGCTTACCCTGTAGCGCAGTTCAGCACCTACGGCAACCCGAGGATCGAGGGATCGAATCCCAATTTGGCCGAAAGCAGCAAAAAAGTACAGCAACAGCAGTTCAGGACGTGCCCCAAGCATCAAAAGTTCCATATGAGAGTGAGAAAAAAGAAGAGAAAGGGAAGCCGTAAAATGGGCAGGGGAAAATATTTGTTTTTATTTTTGACAATCTGGGGGATAGGAGGGATAAGCATTTAATCAGCCGTATATTGGGCCAAAACCTGCATATAATTAGCACTAATGGCGCATACTCGGCAGATTAGTATTTAATGACGTGCTGTGAAGGCGCATATAGTGCCGAATTAATGCCATTTTAACTGCTTATTGGTTACCTGGGAATAGAAAATCCTTCAGAAAAATTGTTTACAGCAGTTTTTCAGAAAATTTTAAAAATTTGTTTTCCAAAAATTGCTATATGGATTCTATCAAAAGTTTCTACAAGAATTCCTTAACATTATCTTCCACAATTACATCCACGGATTCTTTCAAAATAAGCTCCGATATTGTTTTTACCCATGAATATCTTTTGAAATTTCTGAAGTGCTTCTTCAGAAATTTTACAAACGATATGTTCAGAAATTTTCAGAAAATTGCCTTAAGAAATTGAATGTACTTCATCAAAAAAATTAATAATTTATGAAGGAATACCTCCACAATTCATCTTGAGATTTCTCCAGAAATTTTCCGAAGGCTTTCATTTAAAAATCTTACAAGGATTAAAAAAAATCTTTCGGATATTCATTCTATAAACCTTTCTGAATTTCATTCGGGATTTTCTTTCCAGAGATTTGTTCGGAAATTTCACCTAGAATTCCATCAAAAACTCCTCCTAGAGGAAGTTATCAGGGGAAATTACGACATTTTTCGAAAGATTGTTTTAAAAATCTCCTTTCTCCTTTAAACAATCGCAATGCGATTTCTAAAAAAAACAGGGTATGCTTAAAAAGTCTTCCAGAGATTCTTTTACGAAACCTTCCAAAAATTCCTTTAGAAATTTCTCCATGAGCAAACCCGATTTTATAACTTTCTCCAGAACTTTACAGAGACGAACCAGTCAAGGGCTGAAAGTCTCTTAAATAAAGACAAATCAATCAATCAATCCAAAACATTATTTCTAAAATTTCTCCAGAAAGTCTTCGATCGAATGCTTCCGGAACGGAGGTATAGTTTTTTTTTTCGAAAAATCCTCCAAAAATAATTTCAGAAAATTTTCCACGGAGTCCTTCAACATTTTTACGTGAATTCATTAAGTAAATCTTCCATTGATTGTTCCGGAAATTCTAGAAATGAATGATTAAAACAATTTCTCAGTCCCTTCAGAAATTCCTCCAGAGATTCCTCCGGTTTTACCAATGATTTCTTTTGAAAACCTTCTGTTACGGAAAACGAATATTGTTAGAAAATCTTTCACGGGTTCATTCCTCCAGAAAAAAAACTTAAGGATTTCCCTAATAAAATGTTCCAAAATTCGGAAACTAGTCTAGCTGATCCTTTTAAAATTCTGCCAGAGATTGTCTAAGACATTAATAAGATATTCCTTTAAAAACTTTTTTCCCCAGTAATTCTTCTTGATACCTTCATCGGTTTCTTCTGAAATTTATTCAGAGATTCCTTCAGGAATTGCCTTCACGTATTCATTCCATTATGTATTTACCCAGATTTTTTTCAGAATCTCCCCAAAGATAGCTCTAGAAATTCAATTATGTGTATTATAACCTTCCATCAACACACACTACTTAAAAATTAAACTATTTGAGCATGATAGCATTTTTTCTTTGCATTATGAGTTATCATTTCCATTTTTCATGATTGTGTAGCCTGACTGCATTTGTATAAGCGAATTTAACAAATACATTATCATTGTGACATGCTTCATAAGAGTTCTTCAGTTTATTTATTTATTCTAGATCTAATTTTAATAGCATATATAATAAGCGATTAATTCTCAAAGTATATGCCACTATTACAAAGAATTTTACAATTCTACTCATTAATAAGAATAATATAATAATACTAAAAACATTCACGCGAATATTCGAAATGGCTGATGAGTTTGCATGGCATGCTCACTGAGATCTTCCTTGTAATGCGTCTAATAATCTCCCTGACTATGAACAGATATACTGCTCGCTGGTAACACAGAAGAAAGACATCGTTGCTCATAATGTGCTGCAGTTAGTTGGTGTATATGTTGCTGTTTTTTATCAGATACCGCTTATCCGGAGAAACTACGACTTTAATAAACTTGCCCGTATAATGGTGAATATTTAATTTTTTTTAAATATCTTTGATTTAATTGTGTCTTTAGAAGTTTTCATAAGTTGAATATGATAAATTATTAAGACATAGTGTAAATTCGGAATATAATGAACACCTTTAATTTTTTTTACAACATCATTGACACCATTGAAGTTACTTTCATTTTATAATCTCGAGATACATAATTCCAATTTTTAGTGCCCGGATTTTGTTAAATTCCTTGGAAAACGCGACTGCGTTCCTGAGAATGTTTCTCAAGCATTCAACAAAGAATGTATATCCCCCTCGAGCTCCAACCCATCACATGGGATTATCGCACTATTATTTCAGATGCCCTCAACCCATCAAGCTGCGCTGTTCTCCATCCAACGGGGATTTACTCAACACCCGTTCCGTAAATAACCTGCAACAAGTTCTTCCCATTTGCGGCAATCGTTCCGGCGCTTGAAAGCAAGGTTATGTACCTTCGCCGGGTAATGAAAACATAAACAAAACTCGTTCGAACATGCCACCAAACCAATGGAGATGATTCTGCTAGCTGCTGGCTCCCAACGTTGCGCCACCATTTGAGTCACCGATCGGGTGAAACCATGCGTGGATTGCATTGCCCAACCAAACCCCAAAAACGTCAGGTCGTCGCAGCAACATACCGAGTAATCGCATGACTTCGAGCTGGTTCAGATACAGATTCAGATGTGCACTGCCGCCGGCCGCAAACACCAGGAATAATCCAATGTAAACACATAAATTCGTCATTTTGACAGCTTGCGATGAGACTCGTTGCGTTTCCTCCGGAGATCTGGTTGAACTCTTTTTCTCTCTGCTTGCTATTGGGTTTATTTTTGTATGAATTGAGGTTTTTTTTTTCTACAATCACACACTTGATATTTCTTCCACTATCAGCTGATTCTTACTCAACAGATAGACATCACTTTCGCCGGGACTTTGTTATCAAGCATTCATAATCAAAACATATTTACACCGGCTTTTGCTAGCAGAAATTCATCGCATCCAAAACAAGCCGGCTCGCAACAACAGATTTGACACTTCTTGCAGCACAACACGAGACGAACCTGCCGAACCGGTGCTGCTCGTTATTCTCTGATCTCTTTCCTCCCCACGTTTGTTTTGCCTTCTTCCACACAATCACTTGCTTCTCACTCTTGCACCTTCTTCATGCGCTGCCTCCAGCAGACAACAACATAAACATTTTCTTCGATTTATCTTAAGAATTATCTTGGAAATCACTCTCATTCCCAATCAATCACGACTCGGATGATACAATCGTTTCCATACTGATCACCTTCAATCACTGTCGATCAATCAAACGACGAAATTTCAATCACAATCACACCCAGAGAATAAAAACAGGTCGAAAACACGAGTTCGCGATACGCGACACACACAGGAGGGGGCCAAAAAAGATGGCAGCACTCGATAGACGGAACAACATCCAAACCGCACGGCGTTCACTAGGAGACTGAACGCGCGCGAGCGATGCAAGATGGAAGCCGACGGCGAGATCATGATGCGCTTCGTTCGGTTCGTTCATTCTTCGTGTTTTGTCTGGCTGTTTGCCTGGCCTGGCTGGAGGCTTGCCACTGTGCGTACGATGGATTTGGTGATGGTGTGCGTGTGGTTGGCGGACTTCGGCTTCCCGGTCGTTTCAGGTTTGTTGTTGTTTGGTTTCGCGTTTGTTATGCTAGCAGTTCGATGTTTTCGTCGGTGCGATGACTAAAGCTGTGTGTCATTAGTTTGTGACAGCCCTGAAAGAGTAACGCTGCGATTTGATGGCGGATCGGAGGAAAAGACTACTCAATAACCGCCACTCATTGAAAGAATCCTGGAAAATGATTGAATCGACAATTTCTATTATTTTTATTCTCATTATAAATACATGCAGCACATCGCAGGATCATCGTAGATTTACTTTTAAAAATCTTCCAGAAAATCCCAAAGAAATTCAGTCAGAAATTCTTTCTCGAAACCTTCTAGGGCTTCCATTGGACTTAAAAATGTATTTTAGAAATCTCTCCAAGAACTCTTTTAGGAAGTCTTGCACGAATAGCTTCCAAAAATGTTGCATGGGATCTTTTGGAAAAAAAAAACTTCAAGAATTTTCGTAAGTCTTGCATAAAGTGTTCCAGAAATTCATTTCCGAATTTCTTCAGATTTTTTTTTTCTCACAGAGATGTTTCCAGAAATTTTCAAAACATTCAACTAGAAAACCTTCCTTGAGCTTTCTCAATAATCCAGCTTTTTACGCTATCTTGAGGGGTGATTCGATTTTGACATTTCTTGCCGACAGCCCTTGCAGCATCAGAGCTCATCAGAGTAGTCGAAAATTTCAGTTCAATTACAGCAAAATGTCAAAAATTTTCACCTTCGATGTTTACAAGTTCATCTTTTAGTTTTCTTTCTGCATGAATTACATATTTATAAGTTTTTTCTTTTATTTTAGGTTCCCGATTGCCGTCACAATTTCTAATACCGAAACAAATCAAGAGGATGTCGAAAAACCAAATGGGTTTGTTCCAATGATCGCAATATTATCAACCAACGACAAACCCAACTTGTTCTGGAGCATCTCTACATTTGTATCGCTCACGCTGCCAACCTATCAAAATTCTTGATAGATTTTTTAAATAAATAAGCACCTGAAGCGAGAAATTTGTTTTCTTTTGCTTTGTCTGAAATTTGGAGTAGAAAGAATCTAGAATAGATTAATTTGCGTGGACGGAGTAGTTATGATAGAGAATGACCACTTTTTGTGACCATGATCCATGGGCTTCGTGGCCGTGCGGTTAGCGGCGTCAGTCGTCTAGACGTTTCGTAAGCCTCGGAGTGCGGGTTCGATTCCCGCTCCAGTCGGGGAAAACTTTTCGTCAAACGGAAAATTCTTCATTGGGCCACTGGGTGTTATGTGTGTTGTCGGTTGTCTCGTGTTAGTGTAATGTTCAGTCTGTGCAGCCTCTGGCTGAAGACGGTGTAGTGTCTTTTTTTTTTTTAAAGGTATCGATAATTTTCAATAACTTAAATCCTACCTTCCAGCAAGCTAGATCTAGAGCTGGAGATGCTAGAGCTAGGGAGAAATTATTCCAATTTAATAGAATTTCACCACAAATAACGATTTCATACATTCATTTAAAAAATCGATCAAGAATTTCGATAGGTTGGCAGGGTGAGCGATACAAGTGCAGAAATACTCCAGAGCAAGTTGGGTTTGTCGTTGGTTGATTGAATTACGATTTTTGAAACAATCCTATTTGATTTTTCGACGTCCTCTACATTTGTTTCGGTATTGGAAATAGTGGCGGAAATTGCAAACCTAAAATAAAAGAAAAAACTTATAAATATAGATAAATATGTAATTCATAAAGAAAGAAAACTGAAAGCTAAACTTGTAAACAACAAAGGTGAAATTTTTTGACATTTTGCTGTAGTTGAACTGAAATTTTCGACTGCTTTGATGAGATGTGATGCTACAAGGGCTGTCGGCAACAAATGTCAAATTCTAATCACCCCTCCAGATAGCGTAAAAAGCTGGATACGCCATGGATTTTTTGAGGTAAATAATTCACGAATGCATTAAGAATCGGAAATTCAGAACGCCTTCAAAATTCTCTCAGAAGCTTTCTAAAAAAAATTTCTCCAATGATTGCTTTAGAAATTCTACAACAGATTATTAAGGAAAATCCCATTTTTTTACATTTCCTTAAATATTCTTTCAAGACATTTCGCTTTCAGAAATGTCTCCAAAGATTCCCTGGAAAGTCTTAGTAAACCCTCCAAGGATTCCTTCAGAAATGTATCTACAGATTCTTTCAGAAATTTTTATAAGGATTCTTACGGAAAGGCTGGAAGACATTGGGTTCTTTAGGGGTATCCAGATTATTGCATAATCGGAATCTCTGTCCAAAAATAATTTGAAATCAAAAACCCTTAAACGTATCAATTCCAATACGCAAAACATACAAACTTTTACGCTGCATATCTTTATATTCTATAATATAGATGCAATACAGCTCTAAACAAGTGAGAGAGAGGATAACCACTCAAAAACAATAAAAAAGGACTTATAAATTGGGACAGAAATCTAACCAGATAAACGCCTAAAAGTATACATGATTCTTGTAATTTCATGTAGTTTCAACTGCAGTGTTCAACACTTCTCGAATTTAATTTTCTAAAACAAATCAAATAAAAAGTGCTTACTATGTGTAGCATAACCAAACGTTAAAATACTGTAGAAGTTAGATTTTACAAAGATAATGGTTTCTGATTCATAAGCATATGAGCCCTGCCTGTGGAAAAAGTTTCACGAAAATCTAAGATCCTTCGGCTCAATTTGTACGATAATAAAAAAAATCCCCCTATCTAACACCTTTTCACCTTCCATCTTCTTTTCTGACAAATTTTAAAACCACGCTCAACTGTAAGCCTAATTCAACGTCATATTTTTTTATATGACTTTATATGAACTGATGTACTGTTCACCATTCTATATCCACAAAAAAACAACGTGTCAAGCAGTAGAATTCGAAAGCCAACATATAGCATCACATGCTTTTGAGGCAAAAAAGCCAAATAATATTACTAGCTACACACATCTGAATACATATTTGACTTTAAGTATCCATTAGGCCGCCCCTTATTTTGCAAAAAATAGAAATGTTATAAGTTTGTTGTTGGAAAATGATTGTTTTAGCCAAGAAATGATCGTATCAAAATTTGAAGTCCCTATCTCAAGGCTAAGTGGTCCCTCAAGGTGCGTAAAGTTGTCAAAAATGGTATGGGACTAAAAAACATGAACTTTTTTTCGTCAAAAAAATACGCTATTCTACTAAAACCGATGATTTTAGGACTCCAGGGCCCAAAGTGTGTTTTGAATTGCGATATCAGAAAAATCAACATTTTTGACCGTATTTTAAATCCTGAAGGAAATCTATCCTATTTTGTTCAAGAACTTAAAAACGAGTGGAGATATCGCAATTCTAAGCACATGTTTGGCCCTTCAGGGTCCTAAAATCATCAGCTTTAGTATTTTTTTCGTAAAGAAATCATATTTTTTTAATCCCATTACATTTTTGACAACTTTTGGTCCCTTGAGGGACCACACCACTCAACCTTGAAATAGTTAGAGGGGCTCATATTCCGTTATCATTTACAAATAGATAAAAGTAAGACTGCAAAACGGCGAGTCGATAAGCAGAGCGTCCAAAACAGCTCTGGTCCTCACAAGTTCCATGCTTCCACGGGTTAAGCGATGACAAAGACTGCCAGCTAAGAGTTGTGTACTTAGCTGGTAGTGCAGCCTGGGCACTGTTGTCCTTCTGACTTCAGCTTAATTGAGGAGGTACGACCCGAGCGTCTGTTCACCAAGAAGGTGCGGCTCAAACAGCGACTGTTGTGGCATCCAGCGGCTGAGTAAGAAACGCTGCACCACGCCCAGCTAGATCCAAGGTGGTAGCCCCATCAGCGTGGTCATCCTAGTGTTGGTTAGGACGTTAAACAGAACTGGCACGATGGCCCTCCGGCGAGACAGGAGTGTTGGCGTAGGCCCAATAAGCCACCCGTAAAAATCCCCATTGCGAATAACATAGGAGAAAATACTCGATACAATCGGCAAAGACCCACGCGACGAAATAAGGACTACGATTGGAAACTTGGAACAAGGAATTGCAAGTCACTAGATTTCGCAGGATGTGACAGGATAATCTACGACGAACTACATCCCCGCAACTTCGACATCGTAGCGTTGCAGGAACTTTGTTGGGCTGGACAGAAAGTGTGGAAAAGCGGGCATCGAGCGGCTACCTTCTACCAAAGGCGCTGTCCATAAACTACGTAGACTTTTTTTCGTCCATCTCAGACCCCCCCTCCCCCCTCGTAGACTTTTGTTCATACAAAATTTTCGAAATTTGTATGGAGCGTAGACTTTGGCCAGACCCCCCCGTCCCCCCCTAAGAGTCTACGTAGTTTATGGACAGGCCCAAAGTTGTGACACCACCAATGAACTGGGAACAGGATTTATAGTGTTGGGCAAGATGCGACAATGTGTGATCGGGTGGCAGCCGATCAACGCAAAGATGTGCATGTTAAGAGTTAAGGGCCGTTTCTTCAACTACAGCATCATCAACGTCCACTGCCCACACGAAGGGAGACTTTATGACGAGAAGCGTTATACGCGCAATTAGAGCAAACATACGATCAACAATCAATATGCAGGTAGCGGTTTTGTTGTGACGCCAGTCATTCCCCCAGTAAATTCACCCAATCCTATTTTCATTGACGCGGCGCTTCTAATGTCAGTTTGCTCCGCCCATCATTATCAAAGCAAACTATGTCCGCCAAACTAAAAAAACATGGCAAGGGCCATAACACCACAAAAGTCTCTTGATGCGTTTTGTCCTCTGTCACTCTTACGGCCGAGTGATCAGCATGTGAACATGTCAACCATAGGGTTCTTTGTTCAAGACCGGTTGGCGGCATGAACTTTTTTGAGAATGTTACTCTGCCATGGTAAAGTAGAGAACAAAATTTGAAATGCTGGCTTTCAACAAATTCAGTTGATTTTTTAAGGGTACAATATTTCGAAAAAGAGATCAATTGAATGAAAGCAGCTGATAGCTCGTAGGGGTCCCAATGAACCACCACCGTGTATTAAGTCTATGATACGATGGTTGCTCACCGCGTGACGTGAAAATCGTTGTCGGTGGCATGAACGCCTAAGGAAGGGAGGAAATGTACAAACCGGTGATCGAGCGAAACAGCTTGCACGCCGTATCAAAAGATAACGGCCAGCGATGCGTAAACTTTGCAGCCTCCCGTGGTATGGTAGTCCGAAGCACCTTCTTCCCCCGCAAAGATATCCACAAAGCCACCTGGAGATCACCCGACCATCAAGCAGAAAACCAAATCAACCACGTTCTAATCGACGGTAAATTCTTCTCGAATATATTATACGAATCAAATTAAAATCTACTTTCGCGACTACTTTTACCCGCAGTCAGAGATACGCGCGAGAAAGTTGCCTAAGAAAACAAATTTATTTTCAAATTTTCCATCATAGCGCTCTTTGATTATTCTTGAAAAAAGGTCGCCACATGGCCGGGTGATATGATGGCTGCTGCGACTACACGTGGCATTTGCACCGCGATTAAATTTGGTCCATCATTGAAGGCCTTGGAAAGTAGTCGCCATAATTGTGTTTTGCTTGCAACGCACAATAACCTATGTCCGCACATACCGCAGTGCGAATATAGATTCGGATCACTACTTATGCGAGGTATGCACTTCAAACGGAATCGCTCAAGTAATTTTCGTTCAGTGCATTATTTTTTCGTGACCGGAATGGTGAAGAAATTTAACACAGCAAGCCCCATTTGATTTGACGTTTTGTTTCAGCTCCATACTAGGAACCGGAAAAAAGCGACGCTTTATTATTTCTTGAGCGATTACTTGCCTGAATTTCCCACGCATCGAGATAGGCCAAGAAATTTCTTGCGATCAGCGTACCACCCATTAGTCGCTGTATGCATGCGCTCAAAACTTTCGACAGTTATCACCACGCGTTGAAGTCAAACGCCGCGGCTCAACATCGAGCAGCTTCGTAACGTGGCTCGAAGTGGCTCAAGACTATGCGCAGCAGTTATCAGCTTGGCGCAGCTACACTTGAAGATGGCTGGAGGGACATCCGATCCGCCATAGGTAGTACCTCGGCTACAGCACTAGGCTTCGCGACTCCGAATCACAGAAACGACTGGTACGACGGCGAATGTGAACAGTTGAAAAACGAGAAGAATGCAGCATGGGCGAGAATGCTGCAACACCGTACGAGAGCGAATGAGGCACGTTTCAGACAGGCGCGGAACAGGCAGAACTCAGTCTTCCAGATGAAGAAGCGCCAGCAGGGAGAACGAGATCACGAAGCGATGGAAGAACTGTACCACGCCAAGGACACACGAAAGTTCTACGAGAAGCTTTACCGCTCGAGCAGAGGCGTTGTGCCACAAGCCGACATGTGCCGAGATAATCACGGGAATATTCTCACGAGCGAGCGTGAGGTGGTCGAGAGGTGGCGGCAGCATTACGATGAGCATCTCAATGGCGGCGTTGCAAGTACTGAAGGTGGCGTGGTAACAGATCTAGGAGTATGTGCACAGGACGAAAGACTTTCGGCCCCTTGTAGTAAAGTACATCTGGCTTGGTTGGTTAAATAACAACTACTGTTCTTTATTGTCAAATCTTATCTATACTAGACTACTGCGATCCTACATCTCTCCTTCCTTTTATAATATTTTGTTAACATCATTGCTTTAAAATAGTATTTAAAAATATAAATTACACATCGTATTATGACTTGTTCTGTTCATTCGATTATAGCTTCGCGGTCATTGGGTATTCTTCAATAGTTGCACTAATTTGGTCAATTTGATTTCATCTGAAATAAAGTAAAATATTAGAGGTGACATTTAGTGGTATTTTAAGTTTATGCATGGATTTCGAGTCTTTTGTACTCTTATTATTCCATCTTCATCTTTTCTTTTCTTCAGTGTTATTTTCTGTTCTTTCTATGACTATGCTCATTTTTTTCGTATTTTCTTTTTTTCTCCGATCCGAAACATTTGTTTTTTTTTTTATATTCGTGTCTTGATTTCTGCTGTCTTTTTTTCCGTACCTACAATTATTAATAGTTGAATTGGATTAGCTGTTTCAAGAAAACAAAGGTTATTCCTGCGAGGATTGCCTCGGGGTCGTGCAATGGTGTACTTCATCCCTCATTGGGGTTCCACCTTGACTTTTGAGAATCATCCTGAGGTTCGCCTCTAGGTCTCAAACAGCCTATACCTTCATCCCGCGAGGATCGCCTCCGGGTGTAATGCGTACTTCATCCTTTTGTCTGGGTTCCACTATCTCTACGGATCAGTGTACTTCATCCCAACAACAAGGTTCCGCCGGATTTCAAAGGATCGCCTTTGAATCTTTTTCTGCGTACTTCATCCCTTTGTATGGGTTCCACTGTTCTTCTGAATAGTGTACTTCATCCCAACAACAGGGTTCCGCTATTTTGTGAGAGGCATGTAAAGGTGCTCCAGGAGATCCTACCAAGAGTAACTCATTCCTTAAGGATTATCTAGTCACGTCAGACTCAATAAAAATTCGGAAACTAAGGTCAACTCTCTTTGAATCTCAGTTCAACAATACACCGTTCAAATGCACAAATCTTAAAATGTAAACAACAGACAAAAGTGTAATTCTTATTTTGTTCTTTCTCATTTGTCATAAGAAGGTGCGGTGCGCTGGTTTAGATTTTCATGGTTCCATTGTGGCGCCCGTCTTTGGATACCAACAAGCTTCTCCTTAATGCATTTTGGTATCCTCAGTAATGCAGTTTATAAATTTCCTTCAAAAATACTGTGATTTTGTATTTGATTTTTTTTTATTAGTGTATGTTCTACAAATATTTAACATACATTCATCACACTCTTCATTTAGTTTCGAATCGCTCTAGAGGATAATTCCATTAAGCGGGATTTCATTTAAAGTTAGCGTTTATTATGGACCGCATTGCTGCATAGCACAAAACAGTTTGAGCTTTTTCCTTGGTGAAGCTATTTGTGAATCGAAGTTAAGTATATTATGTATGTCAAAAAGATCATTAATCACCCACTTATAGGTACTTGTCAAGAATAAACACGTCCAATAAACACGTATTTTTTCTCCCATCTGTCAGGTTTTCCTAATACTGGCATTATTATGTTCAAATATAATTATAGATTGTAAAGCACATGATCCTCTGTTATTATCCAATTGTTAGGATTATTCCAAACATGTATCAAGCATTCTGTTAATGGCATTCCGCCTAACACTGATACACGAATTTTTTTGTACGATTCATTTTCCGTCCTATTAGGTCCTATTGAAAAAACAAAGCGACTACGAAACCAACTGATTCCCTTTTTTGCCTTTCTCGTACACCAAGGTGTACCGAAAGGCTATATGTTCACTCCAAAAATGAAATTTTGATAGAGCCCCCGGAGGGGCAAGTTTCATATACCAATCGACTCAGCTCGACGACTTGAGATGATGTCTGTGTGTGTGTGTGTATGTATGTGTGTGTGTATGTGTACAAAAAAAGGTCACCTCACTTTTAGATAGTAAATATCAATCGATTTTAACGATCGACGGCTCATTCGACGCGGAATCTGGTCCCATTGTTTCCTATTGAAAATGGTTGGGATCGGTCCAGCCGTTCCGGAGTTATGGTCATTTAGGTGTTCCGGATCGGTACCCCTGGAAGGGGCCAGACATGAAAATGCACCAAACCCATGCATGCGACCCATCAAACCACGGCATTTATGATTATCTGATTAACGGTAAGCAGGAAAATACTCTCAGACTATATCTGAACCGGTAGTGTTCCGGAACCGGTTCTGGGTGTCCCGCCGGAAGTGGCCAAATATCAAATTAAACATAACTCATGCATGCGACACATCAAACAGCGGCTTTTTCAATAATCTGATGAACTGTTAGCAGGAAAACAGTATCAGACCACATCTGAACCAGTAGTGTTCCGGAACCGGTTCCGGGAGTCCCGACGGATGTGGCCAAATATAAAAGAGTACCAAACCCATGCATGCGGCACATCAAACAGTGGCATTTTCGATATCCTGATGAACGGTAAGCAGGAAAACAGTATCAGACCATATCTGAACCGGTAGTGTTCCGGAACCGGATCCGGATGTTCCGCCGGAAGTGGCCAAATATAAACGAGTACTAAACCGATGCACGCGACACATCAAACAGCGGCATTTTCGATAATCTTATGAACGGTAAGCAGGAAAACAGTACCAGATCATATCTGAACCGGTAGTGTTCCGGAACCGGTTCCAGATGTCCCGCCGGAAGTGGCCAAATATAAACGAGTACTAAACCGATGCATGGGACACATCAAACAGCGGCATTTTTGATAATCTTATGAACGGTAAGCAGGAAAACAGTATCAGACCATTTTTGAACCGGTAGTGTTCCGGAACCGGTTCCGGATGTTCCGCCGGAAGTGGCCAAATATAAAAGAGGGCTAAACCGATGCATGCGACACATCAAACAGCGGCATTTTCGATAATCTTATGAACGGTAAGCAGGAAAACAGTACCAGACCATATCTGAACCGGTAGTGTTCCGGAACCGGTTCCGGATGTCCCACCGGAAGTGGCCAAATATAAAAGAGTACCAAACCCATGCATGCGACACATCAACAGCGGCATTTTCGATAACCTGGTGAACGGTTAGCAGGAAAACAGTATCAGACCATATCTGAACCGGTAGTTGTCCGGAACCGGTTCCGGTGGTCCCAACGGATGTGGCCAAATATAAAGGAGTACCAAACCCATGCATGCGACACAACAAATAACGGATTTTCTGATAACCTGATGACTGGTTATCAAACAAATAGGTTAGGACCACATTAGGGGCAGCCGGTGGTGTCGTAACCAGTTCCGGGTGTCCCTCCGAAAGCGGCTAAATATAAAATCGAATTGAACCTATGTATGCGACACAGCAAAGCTAGGATTTTTTTATAACCAAGCAAACAGGCTCAGACCGGTGAAAAAATGTTTTACGCATCTGGTCAAATCTCAACCGATACGTAGTAATTGAACTTTACATGTTTTTGACTTTGCTTGTCTCAAACTGGATATAACTTGAAAATGGTCACAAACTTATCGCATTTGCAAGATTATTAAATTTGCTATCAAAAAGCTCTTGGAATCTATTGGTTTAGTTAGATAACTAACGCAAAAAAGCTCGAAAGTAGTGTTTTGCCTTTCTCGTACACATAGTGTACTAAAAAACTATATGTTCACTCAAAAAACGATTATTCGAAAAAAGGCTCTGTGGATCAAGTCGCATATACCAATCAACTGGTAAGACTTCCAGAGTCCAAAATGGCGACTAGAATATCCAAGATGTTTGGACCACCATCCAAGATGGCGGCTCTAAATTCACGATGGCGGCTGTTTAATGAAGTATATTTTTCGTAGGGAAGATGCCTGGACGCCAAAAATGACGACCAGAACATCCAAGATGGCAAACTTAAATCCTAAATGGCGGCTTCAAATTCAAGATAGCGTCTTTTTCTTAAGAGTTTGAGGCTCAAACATTAAAAGCCAGATAAACGATATGATTTCTCATATCATGAAATAGATTTCTGTTAATTGTATGAAAGCGCGATGTACATCAACATTTCGCTTGAGTTTTATTGAAATGGGGTTTCAAAGACTCGAGAAAGGCGCCATCACCGCTAGGTGGATTAATTAGGGTTTTTTTCATACGTATTCACTTTTAGCAAAAATTAAAACTATAATAAACAACGCTTCAATCCTTTGTTTAGAGCTGGATGATTAGCAACAGCCTGCAGAACAGGCGCAACAGTGTCCATATCTTATTTCATATGTGTCTCTTGTGCCTGTTTTCAAATTATCTACCAGATAGTGCATTGTTTTAGTTTGCTACTCTTATTAATTTGTTGTATACCTCATCGCTGTTGAAGAAGGAGATCCCACAATGAATGATTCAATTAGATATTAGGATTTTTCTAACCGCGAAAGATTTTGCGTCGGCATATTGCAAACATTACCTACCTTGATACCTTGTTGGCTACAAAGTAACTTTACTCCAATGCCGAGCGTATAGTAGAGCACCATCTTCGTCGGTCTTGGGCGATGTTCCTCCAGTTTCCCCGAACGTGTAGAGATCGTAGATCTTCTTCAACCGCGTGCAGCCAGCGAGTTCGCGGCCGCCCACGAAGTCGCCTACCTCTACCGGGTTCTCTGCTGAATATTGTTTTCGCTATTCTTTCTTCCGACATTCGCACTACGTGTCCAGCCCACTGAAGTCTGCCGTATTTTATACGTTTCACAATATTCGCATCTTCGTACACTTGGTACAACTCGTGATTCATGCGTCTGCGCCACACTCCATTTTCTTGTTTCCCACCGAGAATTGTCCGCAGCACTTTGCGCTCAAAAACTCCAAAAGCTTTTCGGTCTACCTCCTTTAACGTCCACGCTTCGTGACCGTAGAGGGCAACCGGAAGAATCAGCGTCTTATACAGAGCGAATTTTGTTTGCGTTTGCAAGTTACGGGACCTAAGCTGGCTACGCAATCCGTAAAAGGCCCTATTCGCAGCTGCAATACGCCTTTTCACTTCACGGGAAACGTCATTGTCACATGTCACAAGTGTTCCAAGATAAACAAATTCTTCAACAACTTCAAACACTTCCCCATCAATCACTACCTCAGCACTAACACCACTAGGCCTGCTTCTGTCTCTACCCGCTATCATGTACTTCGTCTTGGTAGAGTTAATCGTCAAGCCTATCCTCGCTGTCTCTCTCTTCAGAGGAGCATAAGCTTCCTCCACTGCCCTACGATCGATGCCGATGAGATCAATATCGTCCGCAAAACCGAGGAGCATGTGCGACCGTGTGATGATAGAGCCATTCCTCTGCACGCCTGACCTCCTAATCGCTCCTTCGAGTGCAATGTTGAACAATAAATTTGAAAGAGCATCCCCCTGCTTCAATCCATCCAAGGTCACAAACGACGTAGACACTTCGTCCGCGATCCGAATACTTGATTTTGATCCATCCAGCGTTGCGCGTATCAGCCTAATTAGTTTCGCCGGAAAACCATGTTCTGACATTATCTGCCAAAGCTCATTTCTTTTCACTGAATCGTACGCTGCTTTAAAATCAATGAACAGATGGTGGGTCTGCAAGTTATATTCCTGAAATTTATCTAGGATCATCCGCAGGGTAAACATTTGATCCGTCGTTGATCGGCCCTCACGAAAACCAGCCTGGTATTCGCCGACGAAGGACTCCTCAAGAGGTCGCAGTCTGTTGAACAGGACACGCGACAGTATCTTATACGCCGAATTTAAAAGGGTAATACCTCTGTAATTGGCACACTCCAGTCTGTGCCCTTTCTTGTAGATTGGGCATATGAGGCCATCCAACCAACTAGTGGGCAATTCTTCATCCTCCCAAATCTTTATAATAATCTGATGGATTGATTGATGTAGCTGCTCGCTTCCGTGCTTAAGAAGTTCGACCGGGATCTCGTCCTTCCCAGCAGCCTTGCTGTTTTTCAGCTCCTTAAGGGCCTTTTTAACCTCATCCAGTGTTGGTGGTTCCACTGCTTGACTGTCATCCATTATGTTAATCCTGTTCCTGGGTGCTCCTTCGCTGCTACCATTCAACAAATCTTCGAAGTGCTCCTTCCACCTGGCTGCCACCATTGTTTTGTCTGTCAGCAAATTTCCTTCCCGGTCATTGCACATGGCGGGCACTGGCGCAGTCTTGTGCCGCGCGCCATTGACAGTTGCATAAAATCTCCGCATATCGTTCCTGTCCATACTTTCCTGCGCTTCAGCAATAACACTCTCTTCGTGTTGCCGTTTTTTCCTGCGGTGGATTCGTTTCTCTTCAGCTCTTGCAACCCTGTACCGCTCTCTGTTCTGCCGGGTACCGGCCACTAGCATTCGACTTCTGGCGGCATTCTTTTCGTTCGTCGCTCGTTGGCAGTCCTCGTCAAACCAACCATTACGTTGGCGTCGCTGAGCGGTACCAATCACCTCTTGCGCTGTTGTTGTCACTGCTTCGTGGATACTTCCCCACAAGCTGTTGACATCTCCAGATCCGTTGGTCTCTCCTATCCTCTCGTCTAGCTTCTGGTGGTACTGTGCAGCAACCCCTTCGGCTGACAAGCGCTGGATATTGAAACGCATCGTCCTGTTGTTTCTTGAACTCGTGACGCTGGATAATCGCGCCCGAATTTTAGCGGCTACAAGATAATGATCCGAGTCGATGTTCGGGCCTCTGTAGGACCTCACATCTATGACGTCCGAGAAATGTCGCCCGTCGACCAGCACGTGGTCTATCTGGGAGCAAGTGTCACCACTCGGGTGTCGCCAGGTGTGTTTTCGGATATTCTTACGTGCGAAGTAGGTACTGCTGATTGCCATCCCTCTAGCAGCAGCGAATGTCACAAGGCGCAGACCATTATCGTTGGTAACAGAATGAAGGCTTTCCGTTCCAATGACAGGCCGAAAGAAACTTTCTCTGCCGATCTGCGCATTTGCATCTCCGATGACTATTTTGACATCTTGTTTTGGGCACTCTCCGTAGGCCTTATCAAGGCTCTCATAGAACTTATCCTTCATGTCATCGGGTTTGTCGTTCGTTGGCGCATAGATGCTGATCAGGCTGTAGTTGAAGAACTTGCCCTTCATCCTCAACACACAGATTCGGTCGCTTATCGGCTTCCACCGAATAACTCGCTTCATCTGCTTCCCGATCACTATAAAGCCAACTCCGCGTTCTGCCTTATCGCCGCCGCTGTAGTAGATGTGGTACTTGAACGAAGTGTTGGCGATGGGATCCACCGCTCGGAATTCGCGTTCTCCGGTTTTGGGCCAGCGTATCTCCTGGATAGCGGCCACATTAACGCCGACATTCCGGAGTTCACGAGCCAGGAGCCCAACACGTGCGGGTTCATTCAAAGTTCTCACGTTCCAAGATCCGACTTTCCAATCGTTGTCCTTTATTCGTTGCCGGGTCTGTTGCCGTTGAATCAATCCGTTTACTCTACTATTGCTTTTCTGGGTGTTTGAAGGTTTTCAGCAGGCTACCTTACCGGGGCCGCGCTGCCTACATTGCGTTGAAGGGGCTGCCTTCTTAGGTATAGCTGACGCAATACAGCATTTCATACTCAGCCGCTGGATGCCAGAACAGACGCTGTTTGAGCCGCACCTCCTTGGTGAACAGACGCTCGGATCGTCTTTGTCATCGTTTGACCCGTGGAAGCATGAGGTAGGAACTTGTGAGGACCAGAGCTATGTTGGACGCTCTCCTCGATACCGTTTTGCAGCCCATTTTCCTGCCACTCTTTGAAACGGTTGGCTTCGCGACTTGTTTGATATGAATCGATTTTTCCCCAATGCTTGTGAAAGTCCAAGTCCACCAACTCAAAAAGGCTCAGGCTCAGGATTAAAATTCAGCCGGCTGCAGCACCCTTTTCGATGGCGCTACATTTCAATAGACGAATTTCGCCCCAAATCGTATTCGGAGTTGGCAGCACCCTCTCAGATTACAATGAAACTTTCTGGGTATGTACACCAAGACTAGATAAGCCACTTTGCATACTTAGTTTCTCCAAAATTTATCTGGACTGACTTTTGAAAAGGGCTAAACTTTTTTTATGGATTTTTAAAAAATGTTTTTAATCAAAAAATGACTACTCCTACAAAAAAGTGTTGTATGGGTGATTATCACAAAATAAGTCAAATTTTAAGAAAAAAATACTGAAAAAAATCCAAAATGAGCCCTACACTGAAAAAAATCATTTCTAAAAATTCAAAGTTGATTTAAAAAAAAACACCATTTTTGATTTTGATGAAATTTTGTCTCAAGACAGGTAATTATGTTCCCTACCAACCGTCCATACATCACAAGATAGGCACTTTTGAGGAAAAAAAGTTTTTCTAACAAAAACTTTTTCATGTCCAAATTATTATTTTTTCAGTGTCTTTTTTTAAAAACAAACTAAACCAGTGAAGGTTAATCTCAAAATGCAATGAAACTTATTGTGTCATATGCGACAATGCAATGCACCCATATTCACGCAGCAGCACTCTAGAAGTACGAAACAATATACAATTAGAACACGCATTTCATACGTGCTGCTGTAATTTCTACCCAAACGTTTCTACCCCATGTTCTTACCTAATATTAGGTAAGGCTATTTATTAGATTCGAACTACCTAATCGAAAAAAAAAAAAACAAATCAAGAGTTGTACCTAAAGCAAATATGAACAAAACAAGAAAATGAATCGGTATCATTCAACGTGTTACTTCTCTTTGGTTATTAAAGGCAGTTCTGAAAAGTAATGGATCAATCGTATAAATCAAAATTCAACAAATTCAAGTGCAGTTCAAAAATAAACAATCCAAAGTGCAACCGTCATAATCTACGGGGCATGTCATTAAGATTGATAGATAAAATTCATTCCATGGGATATACACATGAAATCGACGAATCGATGAGTATTTGTGAGTCATGTCGTGGATTGATAAGTCACAACAGAAGCCCGAATACGAAAAAACGCCGATCGGATGGAAACGACGAAACTATGCAACCATCATTTAGTGGGCAGCAACATCATGATGTTCCAGAACCAGAACCGTCAACGAGTGGTCAACAAATCGGCAAGCCTCGTTGGATAAATGTACTACTTGTGCGAAAAAAAAATCATTTTTGCAACTCGTTGCATAAATAACTATCATTAACTTTCCACTGCATTCATTATTATATTGTTAACCTTAACTTTTATCTTACAGATATGGTACCATCTATTCCATCATTGGAGTCAATTCCGTCAACAGATCAACTACAGGGTCCCCATAATATTGAGAAGTTTAATACCATTGCTGAGACATTGAGTTTATCGCCAATCTCATCTAGAAACATGAGAAGTATGGAATATCGCATAAACAAATCATTGCAGATTACGAAAGCAGTTCGAAAAAATATCTTCGGAATAGATTCAACGGATGTTGGCAAAGTGGAGGCGTATGACGAGATAATTATGCAGTTAAAGGATAAGTTCAATCACCCTACAACTGACAGAAGCGAACAGATTAAAATACTATCTGTACTTCCTAAGTCTTGGTCGGTAAATAAAATCACAAGAGAGTTAAACGCACCAATGTATATGGCGAGGCAGGTGAAGGATCTTGTTTATGAACAGGGTATTCTTTGTACCACCGAAAAAAGAAGGGGGCATGGTATTGATGACGATACAAAACAAATAGTAAGAGATTTTTTTATGATAATGATATCAGCAGGCCAATGCCAGGAACAAATGATTTTGTTTCTGAGGTTCGAAATGGAAAAAAACAACAAGTTCAAAAACGACTTTTGATGATGTCGCTCAAAGAGGCTTATATGATTTTTGTAGATATGTACAAAACTGTGAATATTGGTTTTACAGTATTTACACAGTTGCGACCAAAGCATTGTATTTTACTTGATTCTACTGGTATACATAATGTATGCATATGTACTATTCATGAAAATGTAAATTTAATGTTCAACAGTATAAGAATTGTGTCACAAGATGAAATAATACAAAAAATGCTTTGCGATATTTCCACCAGAACAGATAATTGGTTTTTCCGTGCTTGTGAAAAGTGTGCTTGTAATGAACACATTGAAGAGGAACTTACATTGATATTAGAATCAAATGACAAAGAAGAGATTATATTTCAGCAGTGGTTGAATACTGATCGCTGTAATTTAGAAACGATTATTAAACCTGTTGATGAATTTGTTCCGTATCTTGTTGATAAAATTGACAAATTTATAACACACGACTTTATTCATAAACAACAATCATCATTTCTCTGAAATAAAAAAGATACATTAAAGGATGATGAAATTCTTGCGATTTGTGATTTCTCTGAAAACTATTCATTCATAATTCAAAACGCTGCTCAAGGATATCATTGGAACAACTCGCAAGCAACAATACACCCATTTGAAATTTACTATATGAAAGATAATAAACTTGTAAATGTTAGCTTGATTATCATATCGGAAGTAATGGCTCACGATACAGTTGCGGTCCAGTTGTTCATCTCAAAAATGATAGATTTTATGAAACAATTAACGAACTTTTCTAAAATTTATTTTATGTCTGATGGGGCAGCATCACAATACAAAAATAAGAAGAACTTTGCTAGTCTATGTAGATTCCACTCAAAGCATGCATTAAGATTAGAATGGCATTTTTTTGCAACGTCCCACGGTAAAGGTCCATGTGATGCTATTGGTGGCACTCTCAAGCGAATGGCAAGAGAGCAAGTCTTGCTCGAGATTATGGAAATACCATAACAACTCCACGAGAGTTATATAACTGGGCAGTTGTACAGACAGATAAAAATATAACTAAATTAAATTTCTGTTACGTATCCACTGAACAGTACATTAAAATGTCAGAAGATCTCGAAGAAATATATAATAACGCCAAAACAATACCAGGCACTCAGAAATTCCATAGTTTTTTGCCTATTCCTGGCGACAAAGTAAAGGCAAACAGGTATTCTAATTCAGAAGATGAACCAAAAATATTTAGTATGATCGGAAAAAATAGAAAAGAACATGTTTGAAATTGGCTCTAAGACACATATATATATATATATTTGAAAAATTCATAATTATAAATAATTGTATATTTAAAAGTGCACTTCAATACATATTGCGATCAAACATTACATTTCCTAAGAAAATACATTTGTAATATTTTGAAGTTTTTTATGTATAGGAAAACCCTTCCAAATGATTGAATAAATAACACAAAATCTCCTAGAAAATTGAGTTTCATTGGATTCTGGGATTGTTATGGCCTTCACTGGTTTTATTGTTGATAACAAAATACACTGAAAAAAAAATCATTCGAACAAGAAAAAGTTTTTGTTAGAAAAACTTTTTTTCCTTAAAAGTGCCCATCTTGTGATGTATGGACGGTTGGTAGGGAACATAATTACCTGTCTTGAGACAAAATTTCATCAAAATCAAAAATGGTGTTTTTTTTTAAATCAACTTTGAATTTTTAGAAATGATTTTTTTCAGTGTAGGGCTCATTTTGGATTTTTTTCAGTATTTTTTTCTTAAAATTTGACTTATTTTGTGATAATCACCAATACAACACTTTTTTGTAGAAGTAGTCATTTTTTGATTAAAAACATTTTTAAAAAATCCATAAAAAAAGCTTAGCCCTTTTCAAAAGTCAGTCGAGAAAAAAAAATTAGAAAAATGAGTATGCAAAGTGGCTTATCTGGGCAAGGTCTACACACCAAGAAAGTTTCGTTGTAATCTGAGAGGGTGCTGCCAACATTTGTTCGAGTTGGCGCGAAATCCGTCAATAGCAAATTTAAATACAAAAGGCTTTAATTATTTTTCATCAAAATAAAACATTGGTGCTTTGTTCTTTGCCATGAGTTATCACATTACTATTCCTTACCTTGTACATCCTGGTATGTACCATTCACGAGTCCTTCATTTCAAAACTTACGTACTACAGAGTCTCTCCTTTCCCGCAGTACCAAATTCTAGTTTGAACTAATTCGGATAAGTTCTGCGTATTCTTCGTGATGACCAATGCTGGAGCTACTCATTTTGATTCTCCGGATTTATTTTGGACGGCAATGGATCCTAATAGCGGTTTGTGATTCCACAGGGGCGTTTTCGGCAGTAGATGTCACCAGTTTCGTGCTGCTGTCCATTCCGATGCGCCACTTAAGTTTTTATTCTTCATTCTTCCATACTTGTTTCCTTTTGAAAATCCTGGTGAGCATGAGGCGAGCGTCTTTTTGCATCGATTATTGTATCGTTTTCACCGGCGTCGCCATTTGTAGTAAAGTACATCTGGCTTGGTTGGTTAAATAACAACTAATGTTCTTTATTGTCAAATCCTATCCATACTAGACTACTGCGATCCTACACCCCTGACCTCCAAGAGATTGAGGAGGAGGTTGGCCGGTTGAAAAACAACAAAACCGCTGGAGCAGATCAACTGGGTCATTACCAACCCGACCAGAAGCTTCTAACATGATTATAACAAAATTATTACAACCGTTGTTAGAAATAACACAATTTGATATAATTTTGTTTTAGGGATTCGTATATGTGAATAACCATAACAAAATTGTAACAAAAATTGTTATTATTTTAAAAACAAAACTATAACAAAACTTGTATTATTTATTCAAACAGATATACAACAGCATTTGTTACATTATGCATATTAAAATAATTACCTATAACAAAATTTCGTAACACATTCATTGTAATATTTGCTACATTTTTTGTAACAAAATAATTTCAAAATTTGTTGGGCTTTTTTTGTATTGACGCGAAATAGCTTGATCATTTTTGTAATATTGACCACTCGAGCCAAAAGCCATAAAACAAAAGTTATAGCATTCATTTAGAACGCAACGCTAAAATCGTCATGTAAAAACTCCCCTCCTCTTCCATTACACTTTTTTGTATGAAAGTCCTAAAATTTGTGTATAGACCGTAACACTCGGTTGCCCTTTCCCCTCTCCCTTGAGCGACGCGTAGTTTGGGGACGGCGTCATATTTGTTAAAAAAAAAAATTGCAACAAAACAACTTCTTATCATTTAGTTATAATCTGCCAAAATCTTCCCAAACCAGCAGTGCTTTGAAGCTACTATCGTTATGCGATATCATTACAGCTGGAAGTGTAATAAAAAAAACTGTTGGGAGATCAGCATGGCTTGTCGGATGTAAACATTAGTATCAATAGGGCCTGTCCATAAACTACGTAGACTCTTAGGGGGGGACGGGGGGGGGGTCTGGCCAAAGTCTACGCTCCATACAAATTTCGAAAATTTTGTATGAACAAAAGGGGGGAGGGGGGCCTGAGATGGCCGAAAAAAAGCCTACGTAGTTTATGGACAGCGCCATACAAACTGTAAGCTGGAATATAGCTGGAAATCAAATACTTCACAGCTATCTTTTTTCTATTTTTTTTTTGGTTTTTTTTTTATTGCACTCTAATCCAAAACCGGAATAGTTCCCGGATGATGTGTCAATCGAATAAGAATCCTCACCAGCAAAACAGCTGCTTTCATAGACTGCGTTTTGGTACTGTTACAGCTACAGCGCTTTGTAACGTTTTAAAGAACATTTTTTCTGTTGGAAGCTGTGGTGAAGAACCTGTTGACGCAACAACACAGTATTTTTTAGATGATGTTGGGTTAGTTTTGTGGCACAATTGTAATGTCTTGTCTGGTGTGAAACAAAACAAGTAAGCATTGACAAATGTCCCCTTCGTCAGATCATTAGCTTTTCTTTCTTCTCTGTTAA
Source organism: Aedes albopictus (assembly GCF_035046485.1). Lineage (NCBI taxonomy): Eukaryota > Metazoa > Arthropoda > Insecta > Diptera > Culicidae > Aedes > Aedes albopictus. The sequence goes on from NC_085137.1 coordinate 111,856,846, forward strand.
CCCTTGTTTTGTATAATATATTATTACGCGATAGATAGACGGGTAAACAACGTGAAAAAAGGTTTGGAACTTTTTATCAGACCGTTTTCAAATTTTTGTAGGATGTCAAAGATACAGTAGACCTTCGATAACTGCAACATGTTAACGTTTCACTTAGCGAACAAAAATCCGATAACTGGAATGCCTGACAGTATCAACAAACCATCAATTGACGTTAAAAGAACGTGAACTTCATCCGTCTGTTCATTTGGGCAAATATGGCGCACCATTTTGACATTTGGTGGTGCGATAACTGTAAATTTGTTTCATTTACCGGACTTGCAGTTGAAAAGCATTGCAGTTAAACCGCTTGCACTGACCGAACGTCTACTGTAATAACCATTCTGATAGTAACCGTTTCCAAGATATTCGGAATTTAACTTCATGAGTCTCTCAATATGTAAGAAAATGCGCTATTTTCATAAGTTATTCGATGCTTCATCAACAACATTATGTTAAGTCCAACACATTTGTATATCCCAAAAACAATCACTCACTTGATTGGACGAACAGTTTGAAAGTTATAGGAAGATTGTGAACTTCATTTTGTAGAAACAAATGAAGTTTCTAACTTGAAATGATGATAATGGGTTGTTTTTTATCGATAAACTCTAAATAAGAACAAAGAAATACAACTTTGGAAAAAGTTAGTTCTCAGTTTGTTTATTATTTTAAACAAGCGTCATATCTGCGTGAGCATCCGTATCAGCCAGATTCGTATTTCTTTTATAGTGCTTTATATGATGAAAGCGATCGCCATCGATTCAATACAAATCGATATCGATCGATATCGCAAATCTCTCACTGGTTGACCGGGATGTAAAGCCTGTATCCGCAATAATCGGGACACAGAAATACAGCTGTAACTCCGATATAGATACATTAAAGTTGCTCAAACTCGGCCTCATAACATCTTAAGATGTGTTAATTTAACCTACAAAATTCCATGTGAATCGGTGCAGTACTTTTTGTTGCATCAATGAAAGAGTAGACTGTGCGCCATTGAATTTTGTACAGCCCCTAGTTTTGCTTGTCAGCGCTGTAACTTTTGAATTAGGCAAAGGAAATGGCTGAAATTTTGAACACAAACCTCTTAATCTAAATTCGTTGCATAGACAAAATTTCAAAAAAATCGATGCACTATCAACAATTTTATAGTCGAAACATGTATTGGGACGAAACGTGATTTTAGCCCCTCAGACAGCAATTAGTCAGCACTCTCTATTGTTTCGATTGTACTATTAAAAATACTACACCAATAATCATCAAATTTTGCAGACATAATATACCCATAATCAACTACTTTCTGTGAAAATTTCTTGAAAATTGGCAAAGAAATATAAAAGTTATGCATAGGCAAACATCGCACATGAAAAACACGAAAATTTTTCACTAACACTCACTTCTATCAACACCAGTACCTTTCAAACCAATTGATAAAAGTCGATGAAATTTTGCAAGAAAGTGTCTCTATAAGTATCATAACTGCTAACAAAATTTCATAATTATCATCACAGAACTTTTAACTGTAGCGAAAAATAACAATCTACTATTCGAATGAAAATTGGTCATGATTGTACAAGATGCTTAAAACCACGTCTGTTTGTTTTCCATCCACAGTTAAAAGTAATGCATCGATTTTTATGAAATTTGGCACAAATAATATACATGCACCAAAAAGTTCTCAGTCAATTATTTGGCCAATTTTACCGATTCATTACAGAGCTACATCCGTACTTCTGTGTCCCGATTATTGCGGATACAGGCTTTAAAATCCTCAAGACGAAGAGAAGTAACCTGTCGATAATACCCAAAGTCTTCTTAAACGACGGATATTGCATGTGCTGCAATTTGCGACGTAGGCTGAGTGTACCAGTTAACGCCATAGTGGTTCCCTATTTGGCCATAGTGGTTATTTGAGATAGTTCAAAATTTTGCATCATTTTAAGAGTTTTAATGACAAGATGCTTTTAAACCGCCGACAACGACACCAACAGAGAATTTCAGAGGCGCATTGTGGCAGGAAATCGTGCTTACTTTGGACTCCGCAGAACTTTACGATCGAATCAAATTCGCTGTAACACGAAGTTAACTATCTACAAAACGCTGATTAGACCGGTCGTTCTCTATGGGCACGAAACATGGACCCTACGTGCAGAGGACCAACGCGCCCTTGGAGTTTTCGAACGGAAGGTCTTGCGTACCGGCGAATGAACATCGAGCTGCATCAGCTGCTGAGAGAACCAACCATCGTCCATGCCGCGAAAATCGGGAGGCTACGGTGGGCGGGTCACGTCATCAGGATGTCGGATAGCAATCCGACTAAAATGATTCTCGAGAGTCATCCGACTGGTACAAGAAGACGTGGTGCGCTGCGAGCTAGGTGGGTCAACCAAGTGGAGGACTATCTGTGGACCCTACGCAGAGTGCGGAACTGGAGACAAACAGCCATGGACCGAGTGGAATGGAGACGGCTACTATGAACAGCAGAGGCCACCCCGGCCTTAGCCTGATCGGTAAGGTAAGTAAATGTAAGAAAAATAATGACATAAAAATTTCCTATTTTGGCACGGTTCCGTTTTTAACAATTGGAAACAAAAATGTTGTTGCCAAAATCGTAACCCTACTGTATGAATGCACTGATGACTTGAATCTAAATGATTAGGTTTAGGTTGCACACTTGAGGTAGAATGTTGGTGTGCTCGGAGAATCCTGGAATTTTTCTCAGAAACGATTAAACTGATGAAACCCCGCCATGGTGGATATTCAGTATTCTCATGGTAAGTTTTCAAACTATCCAGCTTTTTACGCTGTGGTGAGGGGTGAATCATTTTTGACGGTTCTTGCCGACAGCCCTTGCAGCATCGCAGTTGCCGAAAATTTCAGTTCACTGCTCCAGATTTGTCAAAAATTTTCACCTGCTGTTGCCATTGTTACCAGTACAATAAATAAATACAATGCAGTGTTCGTAAAACAAATGGATGCAGGATTGAAGGACATGCTTGCAGATTGCTGGAAGGGATTTGCAATTGAAGTATCCACTAGTTCTTGTATGTAGGGTGGCGAAAGGGTATTATCGGCAGGTTTGTTCTTTTCGTCATGGAGGGTTTTGTAGACGAAAATGCCTGAAATTTGGGCATATAGCTAGGCTTGGTTGGGAAGGATTTGAGGCCAACTCTAAGTTCAACCCCCCATGACGAAGCGAACAACACTGCCGAAAATACGTAAGTTCCCCTTATGAGCCGATGCACACGAGCGGTGCGTCCACGCAGCGTGCACGCAAGTGCGTCCTGAGTTACACACAATCAAATGGGAGGATGCACACGAGAACGCAACGCTACCGATTCCTTCGGGAGCTCTAGGAGTTTCATATTCGGATCTCTCCAAATGCCGAACTGTTGGAGCATTTCTTGGTTGAAGGGTAGCGGAAAAAAATACCAGACATTTCTCGGAATGACCTACTTTAGAATACCCCGGGGGAAACTGCTGGTGATTCCTCGAAAAAAATGTAAACTAGTACAAAGATAATTTTAAATTCCTTTAGGATTGCACACCGGAGATTCCTTCGAGAATTTCCACTGGGGATTCATCCAGTGATTCCTTCCGGGGGCTCCTCCAGAAATTTCCACCGATGATTGCGTCAGGAAATCTAAACGGGGATTGCTGCAGGAATTCCCACCGTAAACCCCCAATTCTGGGTGGGAATTCCTGAAGCAAACTTATACAGGCAACTACACGATCCACAACTCGGTGGCGATAAGTAGTGTGTCCGTAACTTCAGAGGGGAACCTGGTTTAATGGGAACTGAAGGTATTCCGGATTCGTAGTGATCCTTTTGGTCATATTGTGCCAGGCAGAATAGTCGAGATCCCCACTTGTAACCCCGACCAGTGAAGCGAAGCCACAAGGACGAAGTGAAGATGTTCCGGGTCCGCAAAGTGCAACTCCGGCAAGTAAAGCCACTCCACGAAGGCAAAATGAAGATTGGGACGATCAGGCGACAGCACGGCACCAGACAGCATCATCAGGACACCATACCTACACAAACTACAGTTTTGTAGTAGGACATAGTTAGAGCCGTAGGGACGAGTGTCGTAATGAAAACCGTCAAGCTTAATTCATTGTTTTCCCTCTTCTTGCAAAGTCTCGGTGGAAAGAGCCAACGAGCCGACCCTGAGTGAGCTGGAAGTCCTTGGGAATTAGCGGGCGTAACAAAGCTTAGTTACAGTTCCTCGGAGTCTACAGTTGAAGGTGGCAGGCAACGATCATAAATCTAAAAAGAAATAAATTTTGAATCGTAGGTAATAAATGTTATTTTGTAAACACCAGCCGAAAAAGTTCATGGTGAAAATTTTTGACAATTCGGGAGCAATGAACTGAAATTCTTGACTACTGTGTTGCTGCATGGGCTGTCGGCAAGATCGGTCAAATAAGAATCACCCCACGTCAAGCGTAAAAAGCTTTTTTTTTTACCAGCTTTTTACGCTACGATGAGGGGTGATTCGTTTTTGACGGATCTTGCCGACAGCCCTTGCAGCATCAAAGCTCATCAAAGCAACCAAAAATTTCAGTTCAATGCTTACAAATTGTCAAAAATTTTCACCCCACCTTTAAACGTCCTCAAAGTTATTTATTTGAATGAAAACATTGGATACGATTCTAATTTTGTTTCTTTTTAGGTTGTGATCGTGTTCCTGGTATAACAAATAATTACGTCTACATCGAGAAACCGACTTAATGATTGCCATTTGTTCAATCACCTCGAATGCCCAGTAGTAAAAACATTTGCTGCATCAGTTCCGAAGCTGCCCGTTGCCGATCAAGCTCGGTTCAGAGTGGATTGTTTTCTGAACGCCGTGAACTCATTACATGATTAGTAGATTCTAGGCCATACACCTAAAGGATTAAGTTTAGAATTTTTGACAAAATAATGGATTTTCATTACGATCATGGTTGGACTTCTGAAGAAATCCTCCATAAATTCCTGATGGAGTTGTCTCTGCCATGTTGCCACCCAATTCGTACGAGTATCACATAAGGGCCCGCCCATGAATTGCGTTAATTTTTGCGGATAGGGGGGGGGGTGGTCTTAAAAAATTGGTTTGGTCATAAACTTGTACGAGAGGGAGAGGGGTCTGAGATGGCCAAAAATAAGGTCTGTCTACATTTGTCACAAATAATTCTGTTATATCTATGGTTATAGCAAACAGTTGTCACTAATATATCAGATTAGTCATGCATGCAGTTGATAACCGAAAATTACGATAAAATCGATTTTCTTCCGAACCGTGAGTCGGCCGTACGTCAGGCATAGAACCAGATCCGCTCTCCAGCGTCCGACGTTGCTTCACCCGATATTACAATAAAAATCGTTTGTCGGTGAGGAAATTTCGGGTTTCAAACGCGAAGACAATATTAATCCATGATTCCCTACTTTTTTTTTCTAAATGAGATGTTCACATGGCCGTTGTGGGGCGCGGCCATCATGAAACTGAATGGGATTGATTGTCTTGCGATATTAACTTTCAACGTCTCAAAGTTCCTCAGAAATTATTGACAGAATCATGAGATTGGGTTGCTTCCTTGGTTATTTCAAGCATCGAAAGGTTAAAGCAGAAACCTACAAAGAAAAAAACATTAATGGTTTCAAATAACAATAAAAAACTAAACCAGTTGCATTTCTGGCAACGATAACAATGGTAACATAACTAGGTGAAAATTTTTGACGGTTCAAGAACAGTGAACTGAAATTTTCAGCTACTATGATGCTGCAAGGGCTGTCGGCAAGATCCGTCAAAAACGAATCACCCCTCATCGTAGCGTAAAAAGTGGATTGCGGTCCGGGTTCCGACTATCAAATCAATTTTTCAAAATTTGAAGGTTATCCGATTCCAAAAAAAAACACAAATTTCAAAAACATGGAATGACAACTAAAATGTTTCAAAAAACAACTGCTAGACGAAGAACCAACAATTTATTTGATTCCCTGTGGAAGACCTCATAAAGATCGAAACGTTAGAAATAGAAAACATAAAGTTGTTTTTGATCCACGAAAAGACTGAAACGCCGCAAAAATACCAAATAAGTCTAACAAACAGTCGTTGTCAAAGAAACGATTGAAATCTTTCGTAAATTTAATTTTAAGTCCTGAAACTATCAGATAATGCTCGAAGTTTTCTGAAATCTTCAAGGAAATCGAGAACATGGAAACCACTAATGGTCTAACGATTTCTTAAAATTTTGCTATTACTTCGACAGATTTTTTTTTCAAATTAATCTATATAGAACAGAATCAGCTTCTCTTATGTTTAGTACAATAAACATGTGCTGTGACCTAAATTTGCTGAAGTCTTTTCTAGCCTGTTTGAATACGGCATCTCTGCTTTGAAACGGTGACATAGTTTTAAAAATAAACATGCTTATTCCGATACTTCCCGCTTCATCGCCTGCCATGACAATTTATTTCTCCCGCTCGTGCCATATTAGTAAACACCCTGAACTATTAACAAACTACCGAAGGATTCGCTCCAAGGACTATGGGTAATTTGTTAAAAGCACAGGATCGTGCCGGCAGTCCTGTATTAACTTTCCCGCGTCTCCCAACTCAAAATATAACCGGGTTTCCTCCGACGCTTCCGACTCACACGCACCCATTTGCCCATCATACACCACGGCTCAGTAACTTCCAATGAAGTGTGTCACTTTTCCTCTCAACTTTTCCGTACCCTTGTTCGACATCGCATTCCATTACCAGTTGGTGTTGTCTGCTTGATCGAGTTTCTCCTGGCACATGCAGCGCAGCACCATAACTGGGTTGATGTAAGATAGACAGACGCCCCCGCGCCGAGCCTGGCCAGGTGCAAGGATAATCTTCCATTTTCAATTATCGCAAATTGCTTTCACCGCAAACAAATTTTAAAGTTGAATTCAATTCCAACGACGAAGGGCTGTCTCTCGCCACTGGATGTTCATTGAACCACGCTGGACTAACGCGATTACGAATTTTCAGCCTGAAAATTCCGTCAGTTCTTGAAGGGGAAAATCTACTTACCCGCCAGTAATTCCACACAGTACGAACAAAATCTGTAAATTTATGACGAACTGAATGTAACAAATTGACCTCCATCGTGTTCGATAGAAATTTATGTGTGATCTTAAAATTACACTGCTGATTGCTGAGAAGAAAATGTAAATTAAGCACCGATTTTTCAGAGAAACTTAAAAAAATCTTTATACGAGAATCGAACTCAGATCTTCCGAGTGGGAGTTCACGCCTATCCCCTCTAGGCTGTCTCACCAAGCTGAAGAGAAGGCAATCAAAGATAAACATGTTCCACCATAAAGGAACAAACTGTTGTTTCGCTTCGGCCACAGAGAGCGAGAGAGCAGTCTCCGCAGCGAGGCAGACTACTGAGCGTTGCTGTCCTCGTTTACGTTACTGCATGTAAATTTCAAGCGGATATGTCTCAAAAAATGTAAACAGTACGCATGATTGGCTGATTACTGAGCGGACAGTATCATTTCTCGGTAAATGGCTGTAATTTTGTAGCTTCTACTTTAATTTTCAGTCGATGCTTAACTGACGTGCTGTTTAATTTTCATGATTTCTTTCTGTGCATCTCCATCAGGAATCATATCAATAAATCAGAATTTTCCCTCCCTTTCCTGTGGAACCTGATTCCTAAAAGTTTATTGCTTCGAAGAAGGGGGCCTGCAGGAGCTGCGGCGGCTCGTGCATAATGTTATTAAAATGCCAATCCCTTCCAGTTTATAATGCCGCCAGATTCCATCACTGCCACGTGGGTTGAATTCCGCCTGCCTGTCTGTACGGCGGCGGCGAGAACGCATCAAACCAGATGGGACGGATGCGATAATGATGTATGAAATTCGTCCAAATTTTCACATTACTGCCCCTGCCACCACACCGTAAACAGAAAAAAAAATGTGAATGATGCAAACAGCGTAGGGTATTCAGATCAAGGGTGAACGAGAATGAAGATGTGTAAAATTCTTACACCTTCCACTCCCGACCGGGAGGGAGCTACAGGAGACGTCAAACTATAGCGCAGTGCAGGAAGAGCAGACAAACATATTAATATGTATTCAAAATCCCGGAATTTGAATTTAGTCACGTTCGTATCCTTTTTTTCCGGCGCTGCCTGCGCTCGCCGGTCGGCTGGCTGTGTGGATTCAGGAATCACGATGCGCATGTGTTTGACTGTGCTCTTTCCACACCATCCATCACGGTTGGTTTCTATGATAGACATGGGTGCTGTGGCACGGTGTTTGACAGTTTGAGTCGTCGGAAGGCAGATCGAGCTCTGAAAAGTTATAGCATTACAAAATGTCCAAGGTTTTTTACTCATATGGAAGTATTTTCATAGAAAAATTAATAAAATCGACATAGATAGCAGACCTAAAGAGGATAAAAACTAAAAAAAAATCAAACGAAATACGAAAGGAGAAATGTAATGAGACATACACGAACAGAAACAGAGAAATAGGATGAAATAAAGATGAAGAAAAAAACAGGGAGAAATATAAAGATAGGTAGATCAAAATTGAAGATTAGAAAGATAACCTACCTTTTATTCTTCCGAAAATGCTCCATGGATTTCTTTGAAAAAACTTTTAGGATTTCTTTTCAGAAAATCTTCAACGGATTCCCTTTGAAAATTCTTTTGGAACATATTTCATTGCCTAAGAAGTTCCTCTTGATTTTCTTTCCGGATTATTTTAAAAGGATCCTCTAGAAATTTATCCCGAAATTCATCTAGAAAAGGTTATATGGATTTCCTTAGAAGGCCCTCCTTAAATTCTTTCAGAAATCCGTACGAGAATTCGCTCTGGAATTCAGCCAATGATATCTTTAGAAAATCAAAATTTATCACTTTTTACTCTTTCAGGGATTCTTTCAGAAAAAAATATGGAGACTCATTCAAAGTGATTGTAACATAAGGCTGAATTTCAAAAGGATGAATACGAAATGCTGAAATCACGAAAGTGTAACATAAGGCTGAAATTACATAAGGCAGAAAATGGAAAAGGCTGAAAATTTGAAAATGCATATATAAGTTATAGCACGTCTTCCTTTTCCTGGATTCCCGAGCAGAAGAATATAACAACAGCATAATAAAATATGTTATTTTGGCTTAATAAATGTATAATAGAACCTGTAATTTTTATGTTATTAGCATAACATATTATGTTATAAACTTATCTGTCATAAGCGGCAAAATAACAAATATCATAACAAAAAAATGTTCCTGGAAGACTATTTAAATAACATGTTTTGTTAGACCAATCACAACTTAATAACAGGTAATTTGTGAACTTGTTATTGTTGTGTTATTGTTCATCACATATTTGTACATTCTCTATAGTAGAATAATAACTAAACTTGTTCTACAACAAAATATATTATTCAAATGTTATCTTGTGAATATATCCCAATAACTTGAACATAACAAAATAAGATTGCCCAACAAAACATGTTATTAAAAAGATATATTTTGATAAGTTAACAATAACAATCTATGATATAAAAACAGGCTACGTGATTATGTTGTTATCAATTTGCTATTGAGATTCCTCAGTAAAATTTATCTAAGGACTCTATTAAGACATTTTCTATTGATTTATTCTTTTGGTCCACGAATTACTTCAAAAATTATTCCAGGAGTTCGGTCTTAAATTTTAGTTTGTTTCAGAAACATCTTTAGTGGTTACTAAAAAAATAGACATTTTTCCAGCACTTTATTCAAATATCCTCTCAAGAATTTTTCAAGAAATTTCTTTAAGTATTCTTCCAAAATTATGTTCATGGTCTGTCTAAAAAATGTACGCAAATTTAACCATGGATTACTTCATCAATTTCTTCAAGAAGTCCACCAGAGGTTTGTGTAGGAATTGGAATTAGGAATAAGGAATTTAGAATTAGAGATTCTAATGAAAATTCACCCAGAAATGTGTCCAGAAATTTCTCCTTTATAACTTTTAGCAATTCAGATGTACCTGCAGGAGTTTATACAGACATTCCTTCAGGATGTCCTGCAGGAAGTCTTTCAAAAACATGTTAAGAGTTTTTTTTTTTTTTTTATCTTCACAGAAGCTTATTTAGGTGTTCATCCTGGTATTTTTGCACGAACTTTTTTTTAGAAAAAATGAACTCCAGGAATACTTTTAGAAAATCCTCTAAGAATTTTATTAAAAGATTTCTTCAGAATTTTTAATAGAATTCCTCAATGAAGAATTTTTTTTTTCGTACATATGTACGTTGAGTTTTTTGAAATTCATAATTGACCACACGGATTGGTATTACCGAAAATTTGCACTTTGAGTGAGTCCTCAATGAAGGTTTCTAGAAATTTCACCATCGATTACCCATGAACTTTCTCCAGAAATTCCTCCAAGAATTCCTTCAAGAATTTTCCTGGGATTTTTTCAGATACAGGGGATAGACAAAATGATCGGGACAGGCACAATTTTCACTTCTCAAAAAATGTTCAATTAGCTGAAACTTTTTGAAAAGTGCATCAAATATTCAAGCAAAGTCAAAAGTTTTTCAAAGCTTATTATATAAGTCATAAATGGTCAAAATTTCATTGCATTCAGTTCATTGAATCCGGAGATACAACAGCTCAAAGTTGGCTATCGGATAATTCTACCTTTTTCTAGAATCTTTATACCTTCGTGCAGAATAGCCCCATCTTTTCTAAATTTTGTCCACTGATACACAACTTGTTCATCAACTTACAGTGAAAATATTTGATGCACTTTTCGAAAAGTTACAGCTATTTGAAATCTTTTTGAGAAGGGTAAATTTAGCCTGTCCCGATCATTCTGTCTATCCCCTGTATTTCTGAACAGATTCATTCAAGAGTACCTCCTTGAGATTTCTTTAGAAAATCCTTCAGAGATTTTATTAGAAATTCCTGATCGGATTCCTTCCAAAATGTCCCCAGAGACTTTTTCAGAGTTGCAGCAATACCTTCAAACTTCATTTTCCATGGCGCTATTTTTCAAAAAAATTGCCTAATTTTTCAATAATCCTGCAGAGATTTTTCTGGCAATTTTTCCAAGTGTTCCTCCAAAAATTTCTTGCAAAATTCTTGCAGAAATGTCCACGTTTTTTTTTTTACTAGGATTTCTTAAAAATTCTTGCAGGAAGTATTCAAGTTTCGCCAGAAGTTTTTTTTTGCAAAAATAACGGAAAGAATACGCGAAATAGAAACTCTTGTTGATAACTTTTTTTTGTTATTCCACAATCACTTTACCTAATTTACAGCTGTTTTTGTCCATTAGGGCACTGCGTGAGCGATTCCAATTGGAAGCTGTACTTACACTTTCTACAGCGCCTAAAGGTATTCTATTCTAATTCTACTATATCGAACTGGTTTCCGTTGCGCTGCTTTCACTTTCTACCCTATCAAGGCAGAATGATGAGCACGAGGATGGTGATGTGTGGCTGTTGGTTATTCCTTTTTTCAGGCCGATTGTGGGTCCATTATGAGTTGCCGTTCACCGATGTCCAAGTATCTGGGTACATTTGAGCCATGGGCTCAAAAAAGGATCATTGTCAGCTGCTCTCAGGGGGAAAGAGCAACTAACGAATGTGCTGGGGCTGGGATCGAACCCATGACCATCTGCCTATGAAGCAAACGTTGGACCAACTGCGCCATGGGCCCCAGCTTATGGTGATAACTTTGGAGATTCCCAAAACCAATTCTTAAAATTTTCTGAATTGCTTGACCACAATTCCTGAAACAGTTTCTGAAGTTATCTCTCGAGGAATTTCTGGATAATATTCTAAAGAATATTCTCACTATACCTCCTTAATTCCTAGAAAAAAAAATCATGAGAAGATTCCAGTGGAACTCTGGAAACAATTCCAAGGAAATATTGGTTGGGCATTTTCGGGGAAAATTCCTGAAGATTTCTATAGATGACAAAGGTACTGGATGAGTTCTTGCAGAAATTCATCAAAAATTATCTGAAGATTTTCTGATGTCGTAGAGATACTTCCGGAGGGATTTTCAAAATGACTTGTTATAAAACTTTCGAAGGAATCAGTACACAAAAATCCAAAGTACTACCTTAAGGTGAATGTAAAACGAAGCCACACCTTGGTCACCAGCGGGTGACCAATCGATTAACTTTTTAACTCGGTGCCATGTTTGGTTCCTCAGATTTGTGCTTTCGAAAATTCAAGGTGTGGCTTCGTTCTATATTCACCTTAAGAAAATTCTGAAGGAAATCTTGCAAAAACAAATTATGAAGAAATTTTGTACAGATTCACTAATGAAATATTTGATATTTTTTTTTTAAATAAGGCTGATACAAATTTTATTTTCACTTTTTGTCCTCTCCCCCCCCCCCCCCTTTCAACAATTTTTGGCTGGATTTTGCATTTTAAGGGGGCAGATAAAAAAATCTTTATGAAAATATCGGGTCTTGCTAAAATTCTTTAACAAGTCCGATGAGTTTTAAATATTTTTCAGATTAAATGCTTTATTATTTTTATCCCCCCCTCGACCAGCCAAAGAGTGGTGGGACAAAAAGTGAAATAAATGTTTGTAACGGCCTAACTTTAAATATCTTAAAGAGCTTAACAATCCTCTGTAAGTATTCAGAAAGGTCAGAATAAATCCTTAGCAATCCCAGATGGAAGAATACATGAAAAAACAACTGAAGAAACCTCTGAGCGACTTCTAGAAGAATCTATTGAAAGCATGATTGAGAGTTTTTCTTTGAGGCGTTACTAAATAAGAAACTGATAAAATTCCTGAAGGAAACTTTGAAAAAATTCCAGCAACGGATTCAAAAGAAAATCCTTAGAGGAGTTTATGAAAAAAAATCTGTGAATAATTTGTCCTGAAATTGCATCTTTTAGACACATTTCTGGGAGAATTTCTGGAGAAATTCCAAAAAGTATTATTTTAGAAATTTGTAGAAGAATTATGGGAGAAATCCCAAACAAAAACCCATTTAAAACATTCTGGTAATATTCCTGGAGAAATACCCCATCATTTGAAGAAATACATGTACGAACTTCAGCAATCCCGAACCACTGAAGGAATCCTAGAAGGAATTTCTCGAGGAGCCTTTGGACTGGTTTCAATATTTTTAAGATTTTTTTTGAGAAACTTTTCACGATATTTAGAAAATTTTTGTGGAAAAATAATTCATTGAATTTATGAAGGGGTTTCCGCGGAATAATCTTTAGGTGCTGTGACGTCTTGAATAATTAAAGAGTTAATTCCAATTTATTTCTAGTTTATTCGACTGCCACTTAACAACTAAGTTTTTCATTTGCCGCTTCTGAGCAGCGATTGCTAAGATTAAAGTTTTATTACATAGCAACCGTCGTCAGGCCAAATCGCGGTGTGTGCTATGCTGCAGGCAGCGGTGCCAATAGGGCACTGCACTGTTTTGATTTTGTATGGGGTTTTGACGTTTCTTGGCCTTGTTGTTTTCAAAATTTCGTTAAGAGTGAAAGAGAAGGAGAGAATGTCATGCAGTGACCTATACAACACAGGTGCAATAGGACACTGCATGAAATTCTCTCCTTCTCTTTCACTCTTACAGAAATTATGTAAACAACAAGGCCAAGAAACGTCAAAACCCCATGCAAAATCAAAACAATGCAGTGCCCTATATCGAAGTCAGTCTCATGAGGGCGTGCTAGTGCTTAAACGATGCTTCTACCTTCTTGCGTTGTCAATAGCGTGACGTGATTTGTGCATGCCCCTCATTTCTTAGAACTTCTTCAGGACTTTTTCAAGAAATTTCTCAAAAGATTCATCTTGAAACTTTTCACGAGGATGTTTCTTCAGAAATTTCTCCTGTAATTCATTCAGAAATTCTTTTTGTTTTCTTGAAATATTTCTGAAAGAAATGCAAGGGATGCAAGAATCTCAAGTGACCTTCGCGGAGGTTTTTCTGAATGAATCAATGAAGAACATATATATGTGGGTATTCTCAATGGAATCCCTAGAGCCATTCCTGAACTAATCTCCGATGGACTTATTGAAAAAGTACATGCATGAATTTCTGAGACGATATCTCGAAGATTACCTGATAAAACCACTGGAAGAATTTATGAAAAAAACCTTGAAAACATTTCTGGAGGAATCTCTGGAGAAATTTCCAAACGATTTTCTTAACGAATCCCTAGAATAATTTTTAAAGTTATTCCTTGCGAGTTTCAGAAGAAACTCGTGGAAATTCACCTAAAAGGATTCTTGGAGAAATGTCTGGAGAAATTCTAAGGAAATATCTGAAGGAAGCCCTGGACGAATTTCTGAAGAATCCACTGGAGGTCTTCCTGAAAGAAATCTTCGTAAGTCCTAAAGAAACTACATGAAGCAATTTTGGAAGGGATCCATTGAAGATTCCTTAAAAGAATCTCATAAAAAATACTTGAAGGAATTTCCAGGAAAATCTCTAAAAAGTGTCTGGATGAATTTTGATTATTTTCTGGGATAAATAACTGAAAAATGTTTGAAAAAATACAAAAGAAACTATGAATTTTCAAAAGTAATCTCGAGAAGAATTCCTGAAAGAATGTTTATAGAAATCTCTTAACTCATTCCTGACAGAATTTCTTAAAAACCCGCTGGAAATTTTTGGGAGGAATTTTTGAAAAAAAAAGCCTGGAGGATTTTTTCAAGAATTTATGGAGGAATTTCTTAAAATATCAATGGATGGCTTTCAAAATGAATCTTCAATAATTTTCTGAATGAACCACGGGATTTCTGAAGAAATTCAAGCAGAACTTTCTAGAGCAATCCAAGCAAGATTTTCTAAAATAATCATTTGAGAAATTTTGAAGGAATATGCAGTGAAAATTCCGAAAGAGTAGTCTCCAATATTATAAATGAGATTTTTTTTATTTCAAATATAACAAAAGCGATTTTTCCATACAAGTATGGGAGAGCGAAAATATATAGAAAGCAATTTTTTATGAAGGCCCAAAAATATTGAAAAAATCACATAGGTGATTTTCTTATATTCAGGAAACAATTCCTAATTTCACTGAGACTAAGAAGTTATTTTCTAAGAGTAACCTCGATGACATCACTGGATGGCAGGTAATGACCCTTAGCATTTCAGATGGGGTCAAGGAAGATTCCAGAAAATTTCCAAAGAGCCCATAAAAGAGGCTAGGGGCGTTTCAGGGAGTTCTTACAGGGGATTCCAGAAGCTTTGTTAGAGCGTAACTACCGGGGTTTCAGGGACGCTTGAAGGGGTTTTAAGGGTGATTCAGGGGGATCTCAGGATGCTTTAAAGCATTAAAAGGGGCTTCGAGGGCGTTTTAAAGCATTTCAGAAACATTTCAGAGAGTTTCAGGCATGTTTCAAGAGTGTTCCGAGAGGTTTCAGGTTTTGATAGCATTTCAGGGCAGGGATGCCAGATGATTTTTTGAAAAATCTGTATCACTATTTTCAAAAATCTGTATCCCTTACAAAATTAGGGTGAAAAATATGTATCCCATACAAAAAAAAATATCCCCTCTAGCTCAAAAATCTATATTTCATATAAAACCAAATCTGTAAGGATGCTCAAAAATCTGTATAATACACATAAATCTGTATATATGGCATCCCTGTTTCAGGGATACTTCAAGGGATGTTTCAAGAGGTTTCTGAACAGTTTTGCATCTCATTTATCTGGTTCTGGTCATATTTGAAACGAATTTATTCAAGCACCTACCAAATGGGAAGTGATTCGTTGCATTTAAATGGTGTGTGCACTAAACACGAAAAACTCCTGAAAAACTCTGAAAAGTTCCACTAGACTGACAAATTATCGAATGATCGTTGTCATTGTTTTTGTCAAATTTGATCGAATATAGACAACTGTTGGGTCTATGTTGGATTTGGTGTCTAAAATTGATAGGATTATGCCGGGTTTGACGTCATTTATAACGAACAAAGCTTTAAATCTGCGACGCCACAATTTATAGTTGCTGGCAGGGGCTCAATTGAATCATATGTACCGTCAGTTGGTGTCAATCGAATTGAAAAATGAGTGGTGTCCTATCTCAATTATAACTTTAAATTTTGTTTGATATTGAAATTTCTAAAACGCTGCTGAGATCCTCTGGTCCATTGAAGTGCCTCAGAGACTCCCTGGAACCCCATGAGTATCTCTAAAACGTTCTTGAGACCCCTGGTGCGCCCCTTAGACCTCCGGATACCCCCTGAAACTCCCTGTGAACACCTAATTCTAATAGAACACTGAAACCTCCTGGAATCATAGTGAAACCCCCGGAAACTCCTCTGAAGCATCCCTTAGACCCCTTGGAACTCCCCTGCGACCCTTTTGATGTCCCCAGAAACCCCTGAGATCCCTGAAACACCACTGACACCTTGAAGCACCCCTGAAGCGTCCCTGAGACCCCCTGCAATGCCCCAGCGATCCTCTGCAAGTCCCTTGGAATCCCATGAGATCCCTTGAAGCGCCCCTGATGCCCCTTTAAACACGACTAAGACTCTATGTTGGGTTTGGTGGCTA
The DNA here is from genome assembly GCF_035046485.1 of Aedes albopictus. Taxonomy (NCBI): domain Eukaryota; kingdom Metazoa; phylum Arthropoda; class Insecta; order Diptera; family Culicidae; genus Aedes; species Aedes albopictus. Next base: position 111,873,403 of record NC_085137.1, read on the forward strand.
AAAATGATAGGATTATGTCGGGTTTGACGTCATCTATAACGAACAAAGCTGAAAATCTGCGACGCCACAATTTATAGTTGCTGGCAGGGGCTCAATTGAATAATACGTGCTGGTCATCAGTCATCGGAGAGTCTTGAATGATACTGAAGTTGGTGTCAATTTAATTGAAAAATGAGTGGTGTACTATCTCAATTATAACTTTAAATTTCGTTTGATATTGAAATTTCTAAAACGCTGCTGAGATCCTCTGGTACGCCTCTGAGGTCCATTGAAACCCCCTGAGTCTCCCTGAAACGTTCCTGAGACCTCTGGTGCGCCACTTAGACTTCCAGATACCCCCTTAAGCTCCCTGTGAACACCTAATAGAACACTGAAACCTTCTGGAATCTTAGTGAAACCCCCGGAAATGCCTCTGAAATGTCCCTTAGACCCCCTGGAACTCCCCTGCGCCCCGCTTGATGTCCCCAGAAACCCCCTGAGATCCCTGAAACATCACTGACACCCTGAAGCACCCCTGAAGCGTCCCTGAGACCCCCTGAAATGTCCCTGCGATCCTCTGCCAGTCTCTCTTGGAATCCCATGAGATCCCTTGAAGCGCCCCTGACGCCCCTTAAAACACGACTAAGACTCTCCGAAACGTCCTTGACTTGAAACCCCCTAGACTCTGCTGGAACCCCCTAGACGACCCTGAGACCTTCTTGAAACGCTTGAGTAACTTTTAGTGTATGAGGAGGACTCGAGCTTCAGATAGTATTGAGAGCGTAGTGTGGAATAGCTTCCACTCGCGCTCTGGCAATGGACATTCTCACTTGCAGGAAACATTTCCCTAATTATACACCTACAGACGCTACTTCAAGATTTTTGACTTCGTGACAATTTGATCCAGAAGATCGAATATCTGATCGTTGAACGACATCACTTAACGCTCGATTAGAATGGCAGCAAGAAGTGATCCCAAGTAACATTTTAAGTTTTGTTCGGCTCTACAAGAGATCTTCATGACCAATTTTATAAAACATGCAATAAAACTGAATCATACATCAAAACCTCTTGATAACCTCTTTAAGAGCATCTTCCGGCTAAGTGGACCACTCTCGGAGAGGTTTTGCAAACCGCATTAAGTGTAGCAATAAACTAGTTTTAAAACCTAGTTGAAAAATATTCCATTCTCGTTTGTTGTTGTTTTTTTTTCAACAAAAACTATGACAGCTCAAGATGCAGAGAAGCTTCTGCGATGTCACGTTAAGTTCTGGAGGATACATCATTCGTAAGTAGAAAGAAATCATTTCAAAGTAATATTTTAGTAGTTATTGTGCTGGTAGGCTTATGCGCATTCGAATTTACCGTGAATATTGGGGTTGCAGAAACATAAAACTAATGCGCTTCGAATTTAGTGAATATTATTATCTTGGAATGAAATAAATCAATTTGTGAATTTAGTAAAACTATCTCGAATCACAAGAAAACTCAGAAGAGAGAGTTTATTTATGTGAGCATGTTATGAAGATGGTGGCAAACTATCAATTCATTGCTTATTTAAGCAAAATATACTATTTTCCATTCACGTAAGCTAATTATTCAATTTGGCGACAACCATAATCAGCGAAAATAAAACGAAAGCAAGTTTACTTTTATGATGACCGCAATAAACCTAGCAGTGTCGTAGTTTCTGCTTTTCCACCAACAGATGTCGTTACTAATCGAACGGATCGCCATCTGTTGAGAGTTTTAACCGTTTTATTGAGGAAATAATGATTGCCAGAAGGTTTACATATCGGAAAGTTTTGTTTACTCTTAAATTCTGTCTTTATGAATATCTTCAAGTATACTATAAAACATGTTTTCAATGGTTTTCATAAAAGCAGTCATAAAACTGTGAGTTTTAATTATTGCTGTAATAAAACCTTAATAAAAATCAAACAAAACCAATCAGCAAAGGATCTGTTACTTGGGATAGTTCTACTTTGAATCTGAGCTTATTGGCCCTCGGATCATCCCATAGAAGACCGAGCGTTAAGATTTCCTGTTCAATCTGCACATCGTGAAACGGTAGGATAGCCACACCTTCCGGCAGAACATTCTACCTGTATAACTTCCTGAGCGTTCGATGCCCAATTCATCAGAGTGAACCCAGTGGATCCAAGGATAACGGCTACTAGCTGTCGGAGGACTACAGCAGATTCCACAGCCGGAGCGCCAGACAGAAAATCGTCGAGGTAGAAATATCGAAATGGTTTGACGGCAGCTGGGAACAATTCTGCTTAATCCTAGACAATCTGTAGTAGCGTTATGGTTTCAAGATACGATGATGCAGTACCGTATGTCACGGTTTATGGTTCGTACGTCTCGATGGGATTGAATGGGCTGCTGCGATGACGAATTTGAAGTAAGTTAATGATGGATCCTCGTAATGACCGATGTGATGAATCGCGATGTCTTGCTGAACAATGGATCTAGCTAGGAGCGTGTCGTTCAAAGAATAGCCGGAGGACTTGTATGACGCGTCGAAATTTACCCTGACCCTCGTGGTCATCCTCGATTACTAGCAGTGTGAAATGCAACCATCAGGCTCTGACACCTTCTTGAAGTGACCAAGGTGTACATACTCGTCCTTGAATAGATTCCCGAGTAGGTGGAAAAATCTGATGAATAGCATATTCAGTTATGATTGATTGAATAACTGGAGAGCAAAAACTGATATTAGTTTGATTGATATAAGAGGTAAAAGAACAGAAATAATAGCAAAATCTAATATGGTGAACTGCTCAATAATAGCTCGTTAAGATATTACAAGATCAAAACAATAGCAGACAAGATTTTTCATTTTTTTAGAAAAAAAAAATTAAAAAAATGTCAGCATGCAGCATCGAACCTACGACCTTAGGATTCACAGGCGGCGATGCTTACCACTCAACTGTGGCTCGCTGTTGTAAACAAAATGGGAAAAAGAGCATCCGGTTCTTCGTTTCCACAGCTCAAAAAGGAGCACAAGGCATTTCACTAACATTGAGTCAACTCTATGGGTGTATGTGTTCCATTTCGTGCAGAAGAGCTGAACTTGTTCTTATCTTGAAATTTTCAGCTATTTCGACAAGAACAAAAACTGATATCATATCACTTTGAGCTATTCGTGCGATATTCATTAGAATTTTGAATAACTCATCAAAACCACATCGAGCTATGACAGCAAAAAGTGTTCGATTTGAGCTATGATTTAGATATTCTCGTCTACCCGGGTTGTTTAAGCCCTTAATTGCAGAATCTGAAAGTTTCCAAGTTTTGTAGAACATTTTTTTGAAAAATGTCCCTCAGATTATGCACATTGTTATTTTTGCAATTTCTCGCAATACAGGTATTCTTCGATATAACGTACCCTCGATATAGCGAATTCGATATAACGTACATTTTGCTTCGATATAACGTACAACATTGAAAATTTTTATTTTTCCCAGGAATAACCCTCAGATAAACTACGAAATCACTCAATTTAATGCAGTATTGCAGCATTAGCCTTGTTATCCAAAATTAGCACAATTTGGGGAAAAATTAGTGTACGTTATATCGAAGCAAAATGTACGTTATATCGAAGCACAAAAAACGAAAATTGTTTTTCGTGAAAACTCATGTTTTTCATTATTTGTTTTGTGAATTTGACCGAAATCATTATTTTGGGTTTATATCTCGTCGAATACATCAACACTCGCATTAAAAATATTAAAGTTTTCTCTGCTTCGATAAAACGTACACTTCGATATAACGTACTTGTACTTTGTAAGAGAAAACTTTTTTGTACGTTATATCGAAGAGTACCTGTAGCAGGCAAACATGTTCTATTTACAATTGAGCAAAGCCAGGATAAACGAATACAGCTTGGTTTGAGGGTTCGTTCAGATTTGTGCATTCATATTTTGTATGCAAGATTAATATGGGATTCCTAATGTAGTGTACGGTTTGAGTCAAAAATGTCCCTAATGCACAAGGAGGTTTAAAGATGCAACATATTTCACTGTGGCTTTCATCATCTCAATATATGAATGTTCATTCGCGTGGAACGACGCATATTTTTCCTGCAAACAAACATCGCTAGTCGCTCATCCTCGCCCAATTGGGCGGATGTTTGCCATGAAGCGGCGCGAGGACCTTCATCCTCCCGATCCCATCCCAAGATGCTCGTTATCAGTCTGATTCAAATTCAAATCCCGAATCCCATTCAGCGGGAGCATCAATGCCCTTCAAAACACCCTGCTACCGATGATGCAAAGCTCTGCTGGATGAAAATAATCCTTCACAAATGAAGCCGTAAATCTGCTATACGCATTCAAATGCCAGCTTCTTTTGTACCCCCGACGGACGACGACCGTTGAAAAACAGTCCCAAACTGAAAACATAAAAAGATTTGGCATCGACGACGGCACGGTCGCCATCCGTGTTGGTCGGTGATGCGACCGAGTCATCCCTGCCACCATTAACCCGGAACCCGGTGAACACAAACAAAATCTGGCAGCCGCCGCCGCACCGCTTTGGATGCCACGGGAGCCGCCTCATGGGAGTGATTTAAATTAAAATGAGAGCTTTTCACAAGTTTATTTCCGCTGCGTTGATTCAGGAATTCACGAGTTTTCGGCATCAGGCCAGACGGGTTAACACTCGGCCTGGTAAAAGTCAACTCGGGATCGCCGTGAGGTTTGCTATCAAATGGTGTGTATTTTAGTAAAAATTCTTCTGCTTGCGTGTCTATATCTGTGTTATTCAAAGAGTGTTCAGGGCATGATAAAAGACATTTATACCGTAATGGTGGACATTCATTTGTGGAAGATTTTATTGGTTTTTTTGTTTTTGAACCTCAGTTGGATATGGCAAAAACACTTTAGGAAACGTTTTATGAACTACGACTCGGTTACATGTTGTTTACTGGATCTCAAAAGAGTCGTGAAGGCTTCCACGATGATTCTTGTAATTTGTGAATTGTAATTTTAGAGTCGTTATAGTTATTAGTGAGTTCTAGCGCAGCGGTCGTCGAGTCTAGACGGAACCCGAGCAAGAGAAAATAGCTGAACAATACCTAATTCAAGTATGGAAAACCGAATATCTACAACCTGAACTGCCTATGATCGCATACCAGTCCCATATTTGCTGGGTTTCCTATTCATATGGGACAATTATGCGATCATAGGCAGTGAATGAGGTATTAAAAAGCACTTCATTAGAGGTAAGATACCTAAAATAATAACTGGTGTGTACTCTGTGCATAACACGTGAATTATGACATCAGGTATGGTAATACCTAAATAATAATCGGCGATTTTTTCATACAAATAGTCATTTTTCCATAATTGAATAATACCTCAAACAGTCCTCAACATCAAACCAGTACCTCGTAGAGGATGCATCCATGAGCTAGAATTTTGCTGAACAAAGTTACGCCAAATGTCTAAGTTACAACACGTTTTGTAAGAGTGCGTCCAATTCGAGCTCCTGCCCCACCGCAGGGGCAAAAGTTCGAATCTAGTGTTTGTGGAGTTTAGCTAACCGTAACACAATATTTTGACGCTTTTGCAATAGGGATACCTGAAACCAAAAAATTTTTGATGTGGAATACACTTTAAAGTTCGATCTGGATTTTTACCAAAATTAGAGTGAAATCAACCACTCGAAAAATTAGTAGTTTTTCTTCAAATCCAGATAACATGGCAACAGTCCATCTCCAATTTAAGAGATATTATGAACATTTTAGAATTTTAGATTTTTGAAGTTGAAGTTGCCCCACAATTCGAACTTTTGCTCAACTATGTGGTATGATATGATTTCCAAATCTTTTTTGCAACAAGTTATACATGCCAAAGCCTCTTCAAAAAATATCTTATTACGCCCCAAAATAAAAGATCGAATTCGAATTTATTACAATTCCATTCCATGCGTTGAAAGTACCATCGCAAATCAATTTTTTTTACCAAAAACCACCATTTAGTCCAGGGCCCTACATTTTCAATTTCAATTGAAATTTTCAGGCGAAGTTTGTAAACAACGTTTTCAATCGTCAATGGAAACAAGGTGCCGTCGTCGTCGCTCAGCCCGACTGTCATCGTCACCGATGAACCGACGCTGCCGCGTCGTCGCAGATGCCACTTTGTTTCGCACTCAAAAGCTCACGCACGCTCGTTCGACATCGAATGAATTTCTCTGTTATAACTCAATTAATGAGTGTAACAGCCGTCAAATCTGTGTAATGTTAATGTATGCTATGCATATTTTACTGAAACAGTTTATTACCCATAAAAATATTAAGCAAACATACATTTTAGACAATTTGAAAATTTCAATTGAATCCCAGTCGGTGTGAAAATGAGCCGCCACCCGTCGTTGCGTCGAAGAAAGTGACAAGAAGGGCGGATGAAGCGAAGCGCATGCATGTTGTTTTGAATGTTCCCGTCGTCGGCGTCCGTCCGATGCTGATGGGCGCTCGCTTTCAGCGTCATGTTTTGGTTTCGACGATGCACAGTGGCTGATTTCGTCATTTTAGCGCGCTTAATTAATAACTTTTTTACTATGAAGTTAAGCGTCATGGTGTCTTCGGGAAAGTTTTTCACTATAATAAGGAGCTTCTTTTGAGCTTCTGTGAAAAATGATCAATCCCCCTAAAAGTGAGATAGAAAATTTATTTTTTGAATTTTTCAAGATACGAGGTTGGTGACTTCACAAAAGTTGTAGAAAATGTAGTTTGGAGCAACTTTGCCGAAGACACCAAGATTGTAACTCCGTTACTTTTCAAGATACGTTACGTTTTCTTTCATAAGCCCCCTGAAAAAGGTTTTTGCGCAATAACTTTCTAAATATTGATTCTACATTTTTCTCATGTTCTACAAAGTAATAGATAATAGAAAAACACACAACTTTGCCGAACATGACATCCCGCTAATTCCAAAATTAAAATAGTTATAACGGTTTTTATAGTTTTTTGGGCCATATTTCAAGCATATATAACTTAGCTATAGGCAATTATGTGCAAATTTCCTTTTACGCATGTGAAAGTACATGTAATTGCCTCTCTTAGAAAGCCAAAATCATCAAACTGTAAGAAACTGTAAGATGGTTTTTGTATAGAAACTTACATCCATCTATGTTACTCTTATATGGGATTTATATATATTTTCAACATATTTATTTGACAGTTCATGCCAGCTTGCATTTTTATTGTTATTGTAAGTGTGTGTTAATATAAAGAAAGGTTTGTTGTGTATTCTGGATCATTCATGAAGTACGTTACATAAAAACTCTCCAACTACTTCTATTTTATTACTAACTCACAATGCTCCACGTAGTCCACGAAAAAAACGCATAAAGTGAAACTTCTTTCGTCGGATCACGATTTAACAGCAGCTTTCTTTGAAGTGCAATAAGATTTATAATTTACTATAACCAATGTAGACATAGATATGTACTAGTAAGAGCGTTGACAGAATATGTCACGCGCATGTTTGGAATTTTTTAAGAAATGGCGCTTCATACGCTCTTTTCGTGGACTACGTGGAGCACTTGAGTTAGTAAGACAAAAGAATTAGATGACAAGTTTTTATGTAACGTACTTCACGAATGATCCAAAATGCACCACAAAAATTTCTTTATTTTAACACACACTTACAATAACAATAAAAATGCAAGCTGACATGAAATGTTAAATAAATATGTTGAAAATATATATAAATCCCATATAAGAGTAACATAGATGGATGTAAGTTTCAATACAAAAACCATCTTACAGTTTCTTACAGTTTGATGATTTTGGCTTTCTAAGAGAGGCAATTACATGTACTTTCACATGCGTAAAAGGAAATTTGCATATAATTGCCTATAGCTAAGTTATATATGCTTGAAATATGGCCCAAAAAACTATAAAAACCTTTAAAACTATTTTAATTTTGGAATTAGCGGGATGTCATGTTCGGCAAAGTTGTGTGTTTTTCCATTACCTATAACTTTGTAGAACATGAGAAAATTGTAGAATCAATTTTTGGAAGTTATTGCGCAAAAACCTTTTTCAAGGGGCTGATGAAAGAAAACGTAACGTATCTTGAAAAGTAACGGAGTTACAATCTTGGTGTCTTCGGTAAAGTTGCTTAAAACAACATTTTCTAAAACTTTTGTGAAGTCACCAACCTCGTATCTTGAAAAATTCAAAAAATAAATTTTCTATCTCACTTTTAGGGGGATTGATCATTTTTCACAGAAGCTCAAAAGAAGCTCCTTATTATAGTGAAAAACTATCCCGAAGACACCATGACGCTTAACTTCACAGTAAAAAAGTTATTAAGGGGAAGCTTACCGGGCGGGCCGGTAAAACCCGACTTCGGCGCACGTTTCGATTTTTTAAAAATTAACGAAAAGAGATATCGAAATATAAAACAAATCACGCTGTAGCTGAGATGTTGGGCTTCATTTTTATAAAAAAATATTTGATTTTACTCAAAATTTGAAAAAGTTGGACTCTCGAGAACACCAAAATTTTTGGTAGGAAAACCACTCCCATGCCGCAAATTTTTGTTTTTGCACAACGATTTCTCCCGTAAAATGTGTTTTATCATATAACTATGTACGGTCATTTTGCTCAGAAACTAATAACGAATCGAATGGTATATAAATATCAGGGGGTTTCATACAAAAATCTACATTGAGAGGCATTTGTATGAAAACATTTCCAAAATTATTGCGCGCCACCGCGATCGAACAGCAGCTAACGGTTTCTTGGCTGGCCTGCGGTGGGCACCCGTGCGGATGATGGGAAAGAACATGAAACGGTAAAATAATATAAAAGATTTGTCGCTATGCTCACATGGAACAAATGCATAGTTCGCGGATGTAATAAAGATGCTCGAACTAGGGGACAATTTGTATTGGTCAATATAGCATATTTTAACGTTTTTTCCGTTGTGTCACATTTTCTACACAAAATGTTTAAGAAATAGCGAAGTAAGTTTTCAAACCGGAACATGTGATGGTGATGTGCTATAAAGGTATATTGTAAGTTTTGCTGATTTGTTAGGCCATAATCGTCGCGACCAGCCGTCGTGGGAAGGATAAATTAAAATACTCCTCATACGTTACTCCCAAATGATTTTTTTTTATACAACACTAAGAGCAGAGTTGTTGACAAAATTCCTAAAATAAACATGTCAGAATTACTGACTTAATATTTTGAGAAATTCAAGAGGAGCCTGAATTACTTACTCTAGCAGGAAAACTTGAAAGAATCTTAATAATGTTCATTGAACAATTTTGGTGGCTTTTATGAAAAGAGATTTTTTTAATTTTTATACGGAATAAATACCGAGGAAGATTATTTGTCGAATATATTCTGCCCGATATAACTTTCAGTATTATATAGAAATAAAAAAGAATGTGAAACATCTGTCGGGATTTTCAACATATAGGGTATCATGCCATTTTGTCATATGACTTCTATTTCCGCCGTACATATCCAAAACCGACAAAACCGACGCGATGTATATGTATATACGGAAAACATAAAACTATTAAAATCTAAAGTCTTACCCCAAAAATATTTTATTGTTGACTCTCAGAAACTACTGTTAAATTTTGAGCGAAATCGGACAAGTCTACAAGTCTAGAGGGGCGCTCAACGGGCTGGAAGTTTGTATGGGAAAATCCATCCAGTTATACGGAGGAACCACATATTTTCAGTTTTTTAGTCTAGGTAGCGATGTATATGTTCAATCATCACCAAATTTTCCATCTTTATCGGAAAATCTATCTTCAACAACATTGCCGCAAATTGATCCGAGTTCATTTGAATAATTTATACCCTATAAAACTATAACTCATTTTAGAGAGATTTAATGATAGCAAAAACGAAAGCACAGGTATGCATCGAGCTTGAAAAAAAATTTTTTTCAAAAAAAATAAGACCTGGCATTGTTTTATTCATTGACAACTATTTTGTAAGCAATATTGTTCAAAAAAAAAGGCGGGGGGGGGAGGGGGGGGCAGGGGGTGCCGTGCCCCCCCCCCCTGACCGAGCAACTATATTCTAACTTAACCGAAAAACTTAGGTGATCAGAGCTGTTTTTGACTAGTAAAAATTAAATTCGCCTGCATCCCTGTATTTATTTTAATGTATGCAGGAATTCCTTCGGAAATTCTTGGAGGAATATCTTCGAAAATTCCTGAGGGTATTCCTTCGGAAATACCTGGAGGAATTCCTTTGGAAATTCATGAAGGAATTCCATCCAAAATTCCTGGAGGAATCCCTTCGCAAATTCCTGAAGAAATTCCTTCGGAAATTCCTTGGGCAGTTCCTTGGGAAAATCTTGGATGAATACCTTCGGAGATTCCTGGAGGAATTCTTTCAGAATTCCATAGAGAAATTCGTGAGGAAATCCTTAGGTGAATTCCTTACGAAATTCATGGACAAAATAATTCCAAACTTCCTGGAGCAATGCTTTTGGAAATTCCTGGAGGAATTCCTTCGGAAATTGCTGGACGAATGTCATTGAAAATTCACGGAGGATTTCCTTGGAAAGTCGTGGAGGATTTTGTTCGGAAATATTTTTTGGATTATTTTTGGAAATTCTTGCAGGAATTCCTTCGGAAATTCAAGCGGAATTCCAGGAGGAATTCCTTCGGAGATTCCAGAAAACTCCGAAGGAATTCTTTCAGGAATTTCGGGAGGAATTCCTTCAGAAATTGCTGGACGAATTCCTTTGGAGATTCCCGGAGGAATTCATTCAGAAATTCCAGGAGAAATTGGAAGAATTCCTTTGGAAATTTCTGGAGAAATTCCATCGGAAATTCCTGAAGGACTTCGTTCGGAAATTACTGGAGGAATTCCATCGAAAATTCCTTGGCGAGGTCCTTCGAAAAATCTTATAAAGACACTACACCGTCTTCAGCCAGAGGCTGCACAGACTGAACATTACATACACGAGACAACGGACAACACACTTAACACCCAGTGGCCCAATGGAGAATTTTCCGTTTGACGAAAAGTTTTCCCCGACTGGAGCGGGAATCGAACCCGCACTCCGAGGCTTACGAAACGCCTAGCCAACTGACGCCGCTAACCGCACGGCCACGAAGCCCATGGATGAATACTTTCGGAAAGTTCTGGAGGAATTCTTTCAGAAATTCTGGGAGGAATTCCTTCGGAAATTGCTGGACGAATTCCTGTGGAGATTCTTGGAGAAATTCTTTCGGAAATTCCAGAAGGAATTTCTTTAGGAATTCCTGGAGGAATTCTTTCGGAAATTCCGGGAGGAATTGCTTTGGAAATTCCTGAAGCAATTTCTTCAAAAAATCCTGGAGGAATTCCTTAAAAAATTCCAGAAGGAATTTCTTCCAAAATTCTTGGAGGAATCCCTTCGCAAATTCCTGGAAGAATTCCTTCGGAAATTCCTGAAGGAATTCGTTTGGAAATTCCTGAAGGAATTCCTTCGGAAATTTCTGCAGGAATTCCTTCGGAAATTCCTTGGGGAGTTCCCTCGAAAAATCTTGGATGAATACCTCCGGAAATTTCTGGAGGAATTCTTTCAGAAATCTATAGAGAAATTCCTGAGAAAATCCTTGGATGAATTCCTGGAAAAAAAAATCATTCTATACTTCTTAGAGGAATGCTTTTTATGATTCCTGGAGGAATTCCTTCGGAAATTACTGGACGATTTCCTTTGGAAATTCCAGGAGGAATTCCTTCGGAAATTGCTGGAATAATTTCTTCGGAAATTATTGGACGAATTCCTTCGGAAATTCCTGGAGGTGTTCTTTCGTAAAGTCTTTTTGGAAATTCCAAGAGGAATTCCCTCGAAAACTCATGGAGGAATTCCTTTACAAATTCCTTTAGGAATTCCTTCAAAAATTCCTGGAGGAATTCTTTCGGAAATTCCGGGAGGCATTCCTTCGGAAATTGCTGGACGAATTCGTTTGAAGATTCATGGAGGAATTCCTTTGGAAATTCCTGCAGGAATTCTTTCTGAAATTCTTAGGGCACGGTGTGTCTGGTGGACAACATTGATTTAAAAAAAATCGGTATCGCTAAGACACCCACCAAACGAAAGCTAAGGGTCCCCCCTTTCATTTGAGACTTAAAGGAGAAAGTTCTATCGGCGGGTCTAGAACAACTTTTTTTTTTTTTTTAAATATGATATTTTTTCATTTTTTTCGAAGAACACATTTATGACAAAACACTGTTTTTCCATTGCAAGCATGATTTTCCGACGATATATTTTTTATATTATGTTTATTATTCTTCACATAAAGCTCAATAGTCCCATGTGAATGGGAAATCCAGCAGATGACAGTTTTGTGCTTATGGACAGTGTGGTGAAAGTACTAGAACAGTGAATATAAAATCGAGTTATATACTGTTCCTTTGAATTCCAATCTAGATTCCAATAATGTGTTTGCATCCTATGACAGATGCGTATACGTCTTTAGAGTCTCGTATTTGACTGGCACCAGCAGGTCACCATTCGACCACCTTTACAGCATATACCGTCATCATTGGCGTATCTAGGATTTTTTCCTAGGGGGTGCCTAGGGGATGCCAGTTTCAGTGGCTTTCAGGTTGTTTTGTTTTTTTTTGTAACCCTCAATTTCTTAGTATAACGATATACTGCATCGTGGGAAAAATCAGCCCGTAAATTTAAACGGGCTGTATTATAAAGAACTTTTTTTTTTTTAAATCCAAACCGTTGTACTGATTTAACACTTTTTCCGCCATGTGAGGTTTGAAAACTTTTTTGCATATACTACATGGAATTTGCATTTTCAGTTTGAACTAAACAATCATCACGACAACCTCTTTGTTTTGAGGATAGAAAACAATCAGGTCCGTAAAAATATATTTTCAGAGCAATTATTAAAAGTGTAAATCTCGGAAACTATTATAAAATATCCACAAATTTGCGTGTAACTTGTGTTATAGTTTCGTTCTGAAGCTTAACGAACATATTATCAATCCAGTAGAAACCTGGAATTTAGTGCGAGCGAACTTCGATTTTTCTCTTCGAAATTCTGATGCTCGCACCAAATTCCAATTTCGACTGGAGTGATATTATATCTGGTGAAAGGAATGGTGTATGAAGCTGAAATTTTGACTTACGTAAAGCCAACATTTGACTTACGTAAACCAACATTGTAGTAAAATCAATTGAGTCAAAATTTCAGATCCGTACATTTCGGATAATCGATTCTGGTTTATACGTATAATATAAGAAGTTTGTGTTCTCGGCAGAACATTCTTTTGGTAATTCCTCAGGAAATATTTCCGTCAATTTATTTGGAAATTGTTTAGCAATTTATTTCATTTAAGACTTCTTTTGGTAATCTCTCAGTAATTTCTTTGGGTTTCGTAAATTTCTTCGCTTATATCTCCGGATCCTCTTCGGCAATTTATTTAAGAATTTATTCGGTAATATGTTTGGAATTTGGTACTATGCACCTTTCACGCCTCCTTTGAAAATTTCATTGGCAATTATTTTGGAAATTTATTTGGCAATTGGGTTGTTTAGTGAACAAAATATTGCTATTTTCTATAGCCTAATCAAAAGAGCTCATTTTTCTAAGTATAATGTGATTTTATTGGGTTCCAATACCTTTGTTTTGATGGTTAAATTAACAAAACAGTTTTAATTTTCTTAGATAGAATGACAGTTCAATCGATAAAGTGACAGTCCGATCCGAACAAAAAATTTGCCCCGTACAAACTTTAAATGCATTTTAAAAATAGTTCCAGGACCTAAAAATGATGAAATTTCGACTAATTTTTGGAGAATCTGATTATGAAATAATCTGGATACCCCTAAGGAACTCAATTCCGTTAGGAGTTTATTTGACTTTTTCATTTAATTCGAAATGTTTTCTCGGGAGTTCCTTTGCCAATTTTTTAGTAGTGTTTCAAGCATTGTTTTGTTAATGTCAGCAATTTTATTGATGTTAGCTTTTTAAAATTCTCCAATTACTCTTCAGACAATTCCTTTGGGATTTTTTTTTATTGAAGCCTTTGGTAATTCATTCGACAATGACTCTGGGAACTTCCTCATATTTTTTTGGAGATGTCTTCGGCAAGTCATTCTACTTTTTTATAAATTCTTTTATAAATCGCTTCTATAATTTTAATGAAAATTCTTTAGACAATTTCTTCAATAAATGTGTAAGGAATTCCCGCAGCAGATGATTTCGGATTATCTCCGGCAATTTCAATGCTACTTGCATTGATAAATTTATTTGGGAATTTCATCTGCAATTGAATTGGAAATTTAGGAAACTTCGGTTTTTACTTTGGGAACTTCTTCGGTAATTCCTTTGGAAATCCATTCGCCAAATTTAATAGAGTTTTCCTTCGGGAATTTATTTGAAAAAAAAAATCTTTGGCAGTTCTTTAAAAATTCTGTCACGGTGATTCTTCGGCGATTACTTGTGGAATTCTTTTAAAGTTCCTTCAGAAGTTCCTTTGATGATCCGGAAAATTCTTTGAAAATGTTTTCGATTTTTTTGTGGATGTTTGTGGAAATTTTTATAGAATATATTTCGGCAATTTATTTTTAGATTGGATTTGACCAACTTTATTAAAAAGCCCTAATATTTTCTTCAGAAATTCTTATATAAATGCTTTTGGCAACTACTTTGAAAGTTTTAAGGTAATTTTGATGGATTTTTTTTCGGCAATTGCTTTGGGAATTTGTCAGGAAGGTTTTCGTGAATCTCATGGTATTTTCTTTGAGTAAGTTCAGTTGAGAATTTCTGAATTTCCAGTTCAGCAATTTACGGAAGCAATATATATGAATACTATTAAATCATAGAGAATAGCAAAAGTAATCACGTTAAAATTGCAAAATAACTGAAAAATAAATTGCTGAAATAATTTCAGAGGAATAGCCATTGAAATTATAAAAAAAATCCAAATAAATTGCTAATTAAAGACATGCCGAAGGAACCCTCAAATAAATGGCCATACTGTGGTCTAGCGAATACGAAGTCGTGGCTTCGAATGCCACCAGAACGCGATTTTTTTCTACAAATTCATCTCTCAATTTGTCAATCAGCAACATTCAGTGCCTTCTAATCAATTAATTTTTCCCGTTCATTCCTATAGGATTTCACTAGAGATTAGTCTAGTTATACCTTCTAGGATTTCTCTGTCCAACTATTTCCAACTATTTTCCAACTATTCCAACTATTCTCGAAATTCGTTAAGAAATTCCTACAGAGATTTCTATTGGGATCCCTTCAGTGGAATTCTTTGAAGAGGGCCAAGAGGAGTTCCAGGAGTAATACCATGATTAATTTCTAGAGTAATCCTTGATAAAAAAACTCTAAAGGAATTCTTGGTACAATCTGTGAAAAAATTGAAGGCATTTCTGGAAGTAGCATAGGAAAATTTCCTAGAAGAATCTCAGCAAGAATGCCTGAAAAAATCCCTAGAGGGATTCCTGCAGGTATCTCAGGAAGAAATTCTGAAGGAGACCTAAGAGGCATGCCTGAAACATTAGAAGCAGCAGGAATCGCTTATGGAATCCCAGAAGGAGTTTCTGGATGAAAGTCAAGAGGAGCTCCTGGAGGAATCCAATGAGAAATATTTGGGGAAATCCCAGGAAAAAAAACTCTTTAGGATTTCTAAGAAGAAACACCGAAGGTACTTCTGCAAGGCTCCAAGGAAGATTGAATAATCCCAGTAAGTTTTTGAAGGAATCCCTGTAGAAATTCTTAGAAGAATTATTAGAAGAATTCGAAGATGTATTATAGTAAGAATTTCTGGAGAAATCCTAGGAGAAATTGCTGGAAGAATTACAGCAGAAATGGCTTGAGAAATCCAGCTGAAATTCCTGGAGGAAGTTTCGCCAAGAGGAGTTTCCTGGAGAAAATCCATGAGAAAATTATGAGAGAATCCTTGGATAAAATATTTTGGATAAAAATTCCTGGAGGAATCACCGGAGAGCTTCTGAAGACATCACAGATAAACCTCAGGAGGTATTCTTAGAAGGATTCTGGGATGAATCATTGTAGAAATATCAGCGGAAATCCTAGAAGGATTTGCTGGAGAAAAATATACAGGAAGTTCTAGAGAAACCCCATCAGGAATGCCTGGGGGAATCTAAAGAAAAATCCTTGGAAAACCAAGAGAAGCCCCTGCAAGAACCAGTAGAGGTATTCTGGAAAAATATGTAAAGAAGGCCATAAAGGAATCACAGGAGGAAATTTTGACAGAATCTCAGCCATAATGTAAGGATAAATTCATATAGGAAACACTAGAAGAATTTCTGGACATATCATAGTAAGAACTTCTGGAGGAATTGCTGGAAGAACCGCAGGAGGAGTTGTTTGAAATATTCTTGGAAGAAGGCCACAAGGAGTTTCTGAAGGAATTCCATGACAAATTTCTAGAGGAATCTTTGGATAAAGTCTCTAGAGGAATTCCTGGGTGAGTCTTTGGAGAAATCCCTGGTAGAACAATCAAAGGAATTTCTGCACGAATTTCAGGAAGATTACCTGGTAATATCTCAGCAAAAGAGCCAGGAGAAAGCTCTACAAGAATCCGTAGCATAATTTCAGAAGTACCACAATCAGAACTTCTGTAGGAATAATAGCAGGAAGAACCCCAGGAATTGCTTGAGGAATCCCAGCTGGAATTTCGGGAGGTATCATAGAAGTGATTTCTAGAGAAGTTCTTGAATCAGGATTGTCAGGGATATTCTAAGTTCCTTTAACAAATTCTTGGAGGAATACCTACAGCTCTCCTTGAAATAATCGGTAGAAGTGTACTGGAGGAATCCCTAATGGAATCGCAGGAGGAAAATCTGGAGGTATTACAGGAATGCCAGAAGAAATCCATAGAAGTATTTCTGAAGGAGTTTTAAAGGGAATTGCTTAAAGAATTCCAGCTGGAATTCATGGAGGAATCAATAGAAGTTCTTGGAGAAATCCCTTGTGGAATTTCTAGAGGATAAATTTTTGAAGAAATCTCGGAAAGAATCACCGACGGGATTTTGAGATAAACCCCAGGGAGATTTTTCGGAAGAATTCCCAGAAGAACTTCCCTAGTAGAATTCCTGAAGGTACTAGAGTGAGATTTTTTGGAAGAGTTCTAAGAGAAATTGCTGGAAGAATCTCTGCAGGAGTTGCCTGAGGAGTCCTAGCCACGATTCCCGAAGGAAGTACAATATAACCTCCTGGAGGAATTCCATAAGAAATTTCTGAAAGAATCTCTGAATAAAATCTCTGAAGGAATTCCTGGAAGAATCACCGGAGAAATTGCTCAATCAATCCCTGCAGAAATTTCTTGTATGTACAAGCCCATCAAGAAGCATTATCCTAAGGGAAGTTCATTGAAGAAATATCGGGAGGAATCCATAAAGGAGGCCTAGAGAAATCACTGTATAAATAGATAGAAGTATTTCCGGAGGAATCTACGGCGAAGTCTGTTCATTGTTCTTATCAACATCCAAAACGCGTACAACAGGGATACATATAAGTAATTCCAGGTGTGATTAAGTTTTGTTCAAATGTGCCATTAATAAATATTGGAATTATTGTGTGAAGTTTTAAATTTAAGGTGCCTGTCAAGGAAAAAGTCTAGGGGGTGCCAAAATTGTTCTAGGGGGTGCCAGGCACCCCTGGAACCCCCCCTAGCTACGCCAATGACCGTCATTTGGTTCTTCAGATTTGTGCTCTTGAAATTTCGGGGTGTGACTTCGTCATATATTCTCCTCAAACAGCTTCTCAACTTCAATGCGCGTCTGGTACTCAAGACACATGTTTTCTTTCGTCTTCTTCTTCTTCTTCTTCTTCTTCTTCTTCTTCTTCTTCTTCTTGGCGAAACGTCCCTACAGGGACAAAGCATGATTCTTAGCTTGTTCTATGAGCACTGTAGGAGATGTAATAAGAATAAATGAAATTGTTTGATTTTTTGAAATTTTCAAGCACTTTCACAGTTTTTAACTAAAAACTTCTGTTGCCAATTACTATTTTGCATGTGTATAACGTGTGACTTGCACGTGCACGAAAATACTGGAAATTTCCTTCACGAAAAGGTCCTGGACTGACCGGAAATCGAACCCGTCATCCTCAGCATGGTTGTGTTGGGTACTCACGCCTTTGCAGCTGTGGCTTTATGGGCACTTTCCGTTATAAAAAACAAATCATCGGTGAACAAAATCGGTTTACTGTTCTGGTCACTCGTTGACGCCGGTTTTCATCTGGATGGTAGTTCATGAATATTTGAGAGCTTCATCTGATCAGCCTGATCTCTGGGTTTTGCCCGCAAATATTCAGCAACCTCAGCAACTTTATGAGAAGTCTGAATGATGTTCAACAAGTTTCAATGTACTTCAGCTTTAGTATAAACAAGCTACTTGCCTTTGATCATCTTCCTGTAGCATCTAGAAGACAACTGCAACGAGCAATTTCTTTCTGCGTCATCGGTAGTATCGCTAGATCTGCCACGTTCGCCCTTTATGAGAAGTTGTAGTTCTTGCAGAACTACATATTTCACAAACAAGGACCGCAACTCCATGTAGAAGGTTTCAAATAATATTTAAGCTCATAGAGAGTAAATCTAATGGGTATATTCGCCATCATTGAATGAGATAAATTTAAATGAGCAAGTCCGAACTTTTTTGTGGGGTAGTACTAACTGCTATCTCTGCTATCTTTCAGAAAAAAGTTTTCATAATATCAACAACCTGCAAGTAGAAACAAGAACAAGTTAAGACATTTTCAATCCGTTCTGATTAATATGTATGTGCTCAGACATATGTACTTTAATGTAAAACATGTGTATATGTCAATAAAGCTGTAGAATTGAATGAAAAGTTGCTAACTCGTCTATAATGCCATGATGCTAGCAGAAGATGTGGAGCGGACCTGGTGTGATGGTTAGAACACTTGACTATCACGCCGAGGACCTGGTATCGAGTCCCACTCCCGACAAACTCGCAAAATGTGAGTTCTTCCTTCGGAAGGGAAGTGAAGCGTGGGTCCCGAGATGAACTAGCCAAGGGCTAAAAATCTCGTTAATACAGATTAAAAAAAAATAGCAAAAGATCAAACTATTGATAACCGACAGATTAGCACATTGTTCTTACTACATAGACCGTTAGACATGTAGCATTAATTATTCTGTTTTTGTCAGTTGAGTAAGGCTGCCTGTTCACAAAGATATACTGTTACTAATATTTTTTAAGTCTAATTACCCGTTATTAGACAATTTTACTAAACAAATCTAAAACAGTGAATATTAACTGCTTTCGATGATAATTGTGGCGGAAAAACACTTCTTCAAACACAAAACGTGCTCTTTGGTTTGGTTTTCCTCGTCACTTAGGGGGTTCTTGTCGTAGTTGTTTCTTTACCCGTCATGTGTCCGACAAATTTTTTGCTTTTTTCTACACCGTGCTTTTCAAATGGGAGCTGGGTACCCTGTCGGCCACATAAGGGTTAAAAGTGAGGAGCTATACCTAACTGCAATAGTCTAAATTAACTAAAAACGTTTAAGTCTTAGGTATCATAAAGGTGCACAAATTGAACAAATACCGGCATGTGATAATTCTATCCGAGCCACGGCATACAAGGATATAAGACAGACCATCACATTGATAAAATTGGTGTGGAGTTCTAGATCGTTTTATTCATGCTTTTGAACAATTCAAATTGCATCATCAAAAAACTTTCAGTTTTCCGAAATGGAATACCTTCCAAATGTTGTGCCCCGTTATCCGAGCTACTTTGATGTATGTTCTATTTTTGTTGACATTACTCGGCCTACTTTGATCGTAAAACTTTTAAATCATAAGACATAAAATCATCATAAAATAAGAAAATTGCAGCCGCAATAACTACTTCCACATGTATAAAAGGCGAATTTTTTTTTGTATATATGCTCACATACTGCTGAAATTCTATTCAACTGCCTTAAATTTTTTTTTTGCACTTTATGTCTAAGCAATGTTTTGTAAGAAAAAAAATTAATTTATGATTTGACCCGTTTACTCTTTAAAAAGGACACGGTACTAATGGGCGACCTCATACAAGCCCATTTGGCTACACTCAAGTTTGAAAAAAGAAAAAAAAAACACAAGCCTCAAAGATATTAATATTTGAAAAAAAAATTGTTCTAGATCCGCCGATAGAACTTTCTCCTTTTAGTTTCAAATGAAAGAGGGGACCTTCAGCTTTCCTTTGGTGGCTGTTTTAGCGATACCGATTTTTTAAATTAATTTTGTTCTACCAGGCACACCGTGAGGGGAATTTCTTCGGAATTTCCTGGAGAAATCCCTCCGGAATCTCTTGGATGCATTCCTTCTGAAATTCGTGGATCAATTATTTCGGAAATTCCAGGAGGAATTCCTTCGGAAATTCTTGGAGGATTTTTATTTTAAATCCCGGAGAAATTCCATTGGAAATTCCTGGAGGAATTCCTTTGGAAATTCTTTCGGAAATTCCTGGAGAAACTTTTTTGGAAATTCCTGAAGGTTTTTTTTTTGGAAATTCCAGAAAGAATTCCTTCAGACATTCCAGGAGAAATTCTGTCGGAAATTCCTGGAGAAATTCCTTTGGAAATTTCCAAAGGAATTTCTCCATGAATTTCCGATGTATTTCCACCAGGAATTTTGCGAAGGATTGTCCGAATGAATTCCTCCATGTATTTCCGAGAAAATTCCTCCAGGAATTTCCGTGGCAATTCCTCAAGGAATTTCAGAGGGAAATCCTCCAGGAACTTCCGGAGAAATTCCTCCAGGAAATTTCAGAAAAAATCCTCCACAAATTTCTGGAAGAATTACTCTAGGAATTTCCGGAGGAATTCCTCCAGGAATATCCGAAGGAATTCTTCCAGGAATTTTCAAGGGAATTCCTCTTGGGATTTTTAAAGGATTTCCTCCTGAAATTTCCGAAGGAATTCCTTCATGAATGTCCGAAGAAATCCCTCCTTGAATTTTCGAAGGAATTCCTCCTAGAGGTGTGCGCCGATTTGAAATCGATCGGCGGCGGCGTTTTGCAATTTTTTGGCCGGCGGCGGCGGCGTGATCGGCGTGACGCCGAATGCATTTTCGGCGGCGGCGGCGGCGGCGTGAAACGGCGTGGCCATAATTTTATTTTATTTTTTTGCTAATTCCGTTAATCAATATCAGTGTTTTATTTTTTAGTAACTCATCATGTTGAAGATTCAATGACATGTTTAAAGTTACGGTTTTGTTATATTTTTTTTTATTCTCACATGTTTTTTTTTAATTTATTGAAATAATTATTATGGTGAATCATCTATCAGCTGCGCAAAAATTAATCCAGAATGGCCACGTAAAGGAATTCCCGGAAGAAATTCTAAAGGAATTCCCGGTGGAACTTCTAGAGGGTTTTCCGAATAAACTATTAAAAGAATTCCCGGAGGACTTCGTACAGGTATTCCCGTAGGTACACCTAGAGGAATTCCCGGATGAACCTTCTGAATGAATTTCCAAAAATATCTTAATAAGGAACGTTTGGAGAAACTCCTGGAAGAATTTCGAAACAAATCTTAGAAGAACTCTTAGAGAAATTGCTGAAGGAACTCTCAGTGGAATTCACGGAAGAACTCCTAGAGGAATTTGCTAAGGAATTCTTAGAGGAATTACCGTAGGAAATCATAGAGGAATTTTCGGAGGAAACTCTGGTCAATTTTTTGTGCAACTCTCAGAAATACTTTTAGAGCAACTAATAAATAAATTGTCGGAACAGCTTTCTGAGTAATTTTCGGAGGTACTCCTAGAGAAATTGCCGAGGAAATTCGGACAGGAATTCAAGGAAGAACTCGTAGAGAACTACCACAGGTATTCCTAGATGAGTTCCCGGACGAACTCTTAAAGGAATTTCCGGAAGAATTTCTTGAGGAATTTCCAAAGAAATACGTAAATAAATTCCCTGAGGAACTCGTAGAGGAGGTCGTAGAGGAACTCGTAGAGGAGATCCCGGAGGTACTCCTAAAAAGTCCCGGATGAACTCTCACATAAATTCCTGAGAGAAGTTCAAGAGAAATTCTCGATAGAACTCCTAGAAGAATTCCCAAGAAATTCATGAAGAAATTTCCGGAAGAACTCGTAGAGGAATACGTGGAAGGACTCATAAAGGGATTCCCGGAAGAACTTCTAGAGAAATTCCCCGAGATACTTTTGAAGAAATTGCTGGGAGAACTCCTAGAGGAGCGTTTGGGGAAACTACTGGATGTATCCCCGGAAGATATCATGAAGGAACTCCTAAGAGGAATTCCGGAGGAACTCCTAAAGGAATTACTGAAGGAACTTTACAGGAATTTCCGGAAGAACTTCTAGAGGAATTGCAATACCCAGTGCAACTTCTAGATAAAACTTATAGAGCAACTTGTAGTGAATTTGTCTTTGGAACTTCTTCCCGGTGAAACTCGTAAACGTGTTCCCGAAGATGTTGGAATTCCCAGAAGTACTCCCAGATGAATTCCCGGAAGAACTTCTAGAGACAGTCACAGTGAAACTCTTAGTGTAACTCCAAAAAAAAAAATCGGTAAGGAATCCCCGAAGGAACTCGTTGAAGAATTTCCGGAGGAATTCCTTGAGGAAATCCTAGAGTAATTCCCACAGGAACTTCTAGAGCATTCCAGAATAGTCTCTGGGAGAATTTCAGGAAGAAATCGTAAAGAAACTTCTGGAAGAATTCCAGGAGGAACTGCTACTGAAATTGGCGGAAAAACTCCCAGAAGAATTCCCGGTAGAACTTCTAGAGGAATTACCGGAATAAACTTCTGGTATTTCCAGTGCAATTTCTATGAACTCTTAAAGAAATTTACGTAGAAATTCATAAAGGAATTCCCGGATGAACTCGTTGAAGAACTCGGGGAGGAATTTCCGGAGGTGCTCCTTGAGGAAGTGACGTACGAACTCCTAAAGGAATTCCCAGGAAGAACTTCTAGAGGAATTGCCGGAGGATCTCCTAAAAGAATACACGGAGTAACTTTTAGAGGAATTTCTAGAGAAAGTACTATTAAAAGTCTTAGTTAAACTTCTGTAGCAATGCCCGGAGAAACTCCTAGAGGATGTCTCGGAGGAAACTCTCGGAATTCCAGAAACTCTTAGCGAAATTCTTGGGGATATTGCTGGAAGAATCCTCAAAAGAGTTACTGGAGAAATTTCATCTATTCTGTAGATGAACACGACAAACACATGTTTTTTTAGAATCACTAGCATTTTCTTCGATCTTCGAAATCCGTACATTCTTTGAACAGCCATCAGTTATCTTCAGGAACCCCGGTATCTAGAATTTAAAACAAATGCCGGTGTAACTGAGCGTAATTTGATCTATTTTTCGCGTTCCAAATTTTCAGAACTGTTATAAATTAGGACCATAAAAATGGACCATCGCAGAAAACGACCTTACAAATGCTATGTATGCAGATGACTCCAATGCTTGAAATATTGTAATGAAATAAATCAATAAATAATATAATTTTTCAAAACGTTTTTGAGATCGGCGTAAAAAATTGGAGTTCGGCGGCGTAAGCGGCGGCGCGCCGAAAAATAATCGGCGGCGGCGGCGTGAACCAAAAATCGGCGGCGGCGTCGGCGTGGCGCGGCGGCGCACACCTCTAATTCCTCCATGAATTGCCGAACAAATTCCTCCAGGAATTTTGCCAAGGCATTTCAAAAGGATTTTCCGAAGGAATGCCTCCATGAATTTCCGAAGGAATTCCTCCAGAAATTTTCCGACGGAATTCCTCTACGAATTTCCGAAGAAAATCCTCGAGGAATTTCCGGAAGAATTCCTCCAAGAATTTCCGAAGGAATTCTTCTAAAAATTTTCAAAGGAATTCCTCTTGGAATTTTCAAAGAATTTTTCCTCTGGAACTTCCGAAGGAATTCCTCCATGAATGTCCGAAGGAATTCCTACATGAATTTCCAAAGGAATTCCTCCAGAAATTCTCCGACGGAATCCCTCCACGAATTTCCGAAGGAATTCCTCCAGGAATTTTGCGAAGGACATCCTAAAGCATTTTCCAAAGGAGTTCCTCCATGAATTTCCGAAGGAATTGCTCCAGAAAATTTCCGAAAGAATTCATTTACGAATTTCTGAAGAAATTCCTCCACGAATTTTCAAAGGAATTCCTCTAGGAATTTCCTGAGAAATTCCTCCATGAATTTCCTGATGAGTTTCTTCAGAAATTTCTGGAGGAAATTCTCCAGGAATTTCCGAAGGAGATCCTCCAGGAATTTTCGAAGAAATTACTTCTGCAATTTCCGAAGGAACTCCTCCTGGAATTTCCGAAGGAATTCCTTCATAAATTTCCGAAGGAATTCCTTCAGGAATTTCCGAAGGAAATCTTCCAGCAATTTCCGAAGGAAGTCCTCCTGGAATTTCCGCGGGGATTCCTGCAGTAATTTCTGGTGGAATTCCTCCAGGGATTTTCAAAGGAATTTCACCTGGAATTTTCAAAGGATTTCCTGTCGGAATTTCCGAAGGAATTCTTTCATGAATATCCGAAGGAATTCCACCAGGAATTTTCGAAAGAATTTCTCCAGGAATTCCATCACGAATTTCCGAAGGAGTTCCTTCATAAATTTCAGAAGGAATTCCTCCAGGACTTTTGCGAAGGAATCGCTCAAGGATTTTCTAAAGGAATTCCTCCATTAATTTCCGAAGGAATTCCTCCAGAAATTTCAGGATGAAATTTCTCCAGATATTTCCGAAGGAATCATCCAGTAATTTCCGAAGAAATTCCTCCAGGAATTCCTGCAGGAAATCCTCCACGAATTCTCGAAGGAATTCCTCCAAGAATTTCCGAGGGAATTCCTCCAGAGTTTTCCCGAAGAATTCCTCCATGAGTTTCCGGAGGAGTTTGTCCAGGAATTTCCGTAGGAATTCCTCCAGGAAATTTCAAAGGAATTTCTCCTGGAATTTTCAAAGGATTTCCTCCTGAATTTCCGAAGGAATTCCTCTGCGAATTTCCAAAGAAATCCCTCCCGGAATTTCCAAAGAAATTTCTTATCGATTTGCCTTGAAATACCTCCAAAAATTTCCGAATGAATTCCTTCAAAAATTTTTGACGGTTGTCCTCAAAAAATTTCCTTAGGATTTTCTCACATAATCCCCAAACGGGTTTCTGAAGGAATGTTTGAAGAAGTTTCTCAAGTTTTCGTAGGAGTTCCGCAATACATTTTTTAAGGAATTTCTTGAGGAATTTCCGAAGAAACTTCTCAAGGATCTTTCGCTGGAATTCCTTGAGGAATTTCGTAAAGATTTATAAAAAACGAAAAAATTCCTCAACGAACTTATCAAACAATTTCTCACGAAATTTCCGAAGGTATTCCATAAGACATTTCAGACATATGTCAAAAAAAATTCCAAACAAACTCCTTTAACAATTTCCGAATTTTCCTTATCAAGGCTTTTTCAAAGGATTTCTTCAAAGAATTTCCGAATGAGTTCCCCTAGGAAATAAAAAATCACAAAAATTATTTCTTCAGGAATTTCCGAAATATTTTTTCAAGGAAGTTTTGAAATAATGTTAAAGAAATTCCTTATGGAATTTCAGAAGGGATATCTCATGGGACTTTTAGTGGAACTTTTTCAATATTTTCGAAAGAATTGCTTCAAGAATTTGGGAAGGAATTCTCACTGAAATTTCCGGATGAATTCCTCCAAGAATTTTTGAAGGTATTCCTCAAGGAATTCTCGGAAGAATTTCTCACGAAAACTCCGAAGAAGTTCCTCAAGGAATATTTTATATCTATTTCAAAGAAATTCCTCAAGGAATTCCCGAAGAATCTTCTAAAGGAAATCGTAGAAGAACTCTCGAAGGAATGTTTTATGGAATTTCTCAAGGAGCTTTAGAAATGAAGGAATTCCTCAAGAAATTTCTGAAGAATTTGTCAAGGAATTTCCGGTGGAATTATTCAAGGATTTTCGAAATAAATTCCTGAAATTATTTTTTAATTGATTCTTTTAAAAATTTCCGAATGCATTCCTCTAGCAACTTCCAAAGATATTCCTCCAGGAATTTCCGAAGGTATTCCTTTAGAAATTTTCAAAGATTTTTTTCCGGTAATTTCTAAGGAATTCATTAAAGGATTTTTCGAAGAAATTTCTCCAAAAATTTCTAAGGGTATTCCTCAAGGAAAGGAATCTTAGTTTGATTGGATTTTTTGAAAGAATTCCCGGAGAAATTCTTAAAGTATTTTCTGGAGCTTCTCAAACGGATTTCTGGTGGAATTAAGAATGATATTTGTAAAGAATTACTGGAGATATTCTCAAAAGAATGCATGGTGAAATTCGTAATAAAACTTCTGGAGGAATTATTGATAAAAATTTCTGAAGGTATTGCCAACGGAATTACTGCAAGTTTTCCGAAGGTAATTTCTGCTGAAATATCTACATTACATACATCTAAATTCAAATTCATGATGGCATTTGTTAAGAAATTCCTGAAGCAATATCTTGAGGAATTCCTCAGGATTATAATTATATATGATTCTTCCATTGAACCATTCTTGTTAATCACCCATATTTCATACTTCACTTTTATTTTATTTTTAATGATGAAGTATTTGAACTCCTTGTTACTGGAATTTGGTTTTCAGTGTAAGGGTGCTCGCCTCCCCCCTGGCCGAAAAGCTGGCTACGCCCTTGAAAGCAAATATAAAATTGGCATGCGTGCGCATGAAAAAAAAAGCGTAGAAAAACCTATCACAATCAACCAATATGCGAAGATCCCTAAAATTGTGTTTTTTGGAAATTCAAAGGTAAGTGGCAATTATGTAACAGCTTCTTCAAAATCAGCCTACCATATCGTTACGGCAACGGAATCAGGTTCAGATTTTTCAAAAATGCGCAATTTCTCTTGGAATTCATGGCCTACTGAAATATTTTCAAGGAAATCCTGAGTAATCTATAGTCAGAAAAAAATCAGATTAGCATGAGCATAGTTAACCGAAAAATTCGTACTAACGTAATCCGGGGTAACATTGAAATTCCTAAAGGACATTCCTATAGAAAATTCCTAAAGGACGTTCCTAAAGGAAATTCCTAAAGGAAATTCGTAAGGGAAATTCCGAAAGGAAATTCGTAAGGGAATTTCCGAAAGGAAATTCGTAAGGAAAATTCCGAAAGGAAATTCCTAAAGGAAATTCCTAAAGAAAATTCCGAAAAGAAATTCCTGTAGGTAATTCCGAAAGAAAATTCCTAAAGGAAATTCCAAAAGGAAATTCCTAAAGGAAGTTCCGAAAGGAAATTCCTAAAGGAAATTCCTAAAGAAAAATCCTAAAGGACAATCCTAAAGGAAATTCCTAAAGAAAATTCCTGAAGGAAATTCCTAAAGGACATTCCTAAAGAAAATTCCTAAAGGACGTTCCTAAAGGAAATTAATAAGGAAATCCGTAAAGGAACTTCCGAAAGGAAATTCGTAAGGGAAATTCCGAAAGGAAATTCCTAAAGGGAATTCCGAAAGGAAATTCGTAAAGGAAATTCCGAAAGGAAATTCCTCTGGAGATTCTGTTGAATATTTGAGTTCAATCAGCTTGCTCGAGGGTTCTTGAAGTATTTGTGAATATTTGTTGATGTTAAGATGATCTGGAAATTCTGGTGAATATTTGAGTTCAATGAGCTTGCTCGAGAGTTCTTGAAGAATTTGTGAATATTTGTTGATTTTTATGATGACCTGGGAATTTTGGTGAATAGTTGAGTTGAATGATTTTACTCGAGGGTTCTTGAAGTATTTGTGAATTTTTGTTGATTTTTATGATGACCTAGGAATTCTGGTGAATATTCGAGTTCAATGAGCTTGCTCGAGGGTTTGTTGAAGTATTTGTGAATTTTTGTTGATTTTTATGATGATCTGCAAATTCTGTTGAATATTTGAGTTCAATCAGCTTGATCGAGGGTTTGTTGAAGTATTTGTGAATTTTTATTGATTTTTATGATGACCTGGGATTTCTGGTGAATATTTTAGTTCAATGAGTTTGATCGAGAGTTTGTTGAAGTATTTGTAAATATTTGTTGATTTTTATGATGACCTGGGAATTCTGGTGAATATTTGAGTTCAATGAGCTTGCCCGAGGGTTCTTGAAGTATTTGTGAATTTTTATTGATTTTTAAGATGTCCTGGGATTTCTGGTGAATATTTGAGTTCAATCATCTTGCTCGAGGGTTTGTTGAACTATTTGTAAATATTTGTTGATTTTTATGATGACCTGGGAATTCTGGTGAATATATGAATTCAATCATCATGCTCGAGGGTTCTTGAAGAATTTGTGAATATTTGTTGATTTTTATGATGACCTGGGAATTCTGGTGAATATTTGAATTCAATGAACAATCCTCGAGCAATCTCAGTGAACTCAAATATTCATTAGTATTCCCAAATAATCACAAAAAATCGAGGAATACTCTAAAACTCTTCAAGAATCCTCGAGCAAGCTCAGTGAACTCAAATATTCATCTGTTTTCAGTTATCGTAAAATCGAGGAAAACTCCTAACATTCTTCAAGAATCCTCGAATAAGCTCAGCAGGCTCAAATATTCATTAGTATTCCTAAATAATCACAAAAAGTGAAGGAATATTCTCAAATTCTTCAAGAATTCTCGAGCAAGCTCAGTGTACTCAAATATTCATTAGAATTTCTAAATAATCACAAAATATCGAGGAATACTCTAAAACTCTTCAAGAATCCTCAAACAGTCTCAGTGAACTCAAATATTCATTAGAATTCCTAAATAATCACAAACAATCGAGGAATACTCTAAAACTCTTCAAGAATCCTCGAGCAAGCTCAGTTAACTCAAATATTCATCTGAATTTTTCAATTATCGTTAAATCGAGGAAAACTTCTAACATTCTTCAAGAATCCTCGAATAAGCTCAGCAGGCTCAAATCTAAATTAGTATTCCTAAATAATCACAAAAAGTCGAGGAATATTCTCAAATTCTTCAAGAATTCTCGAGCAAGCTCAGTGTACTCAAATATTCATTAGAATTTCTAAATAATCACAAAATATCGAGGAATACTCTAAAACTCTTCAAGAATCCTCGAGCAAGCTCAGTGAACTCAAATATTCATCTGAATTTTTCAGTTATCGTAAAATCAAGGAAAACTCCTAACATTCTTCAAGAATCCTCGAATAAGCTCAGCAGGCTCAAATATTCATTAGAATTCCTAAATAATCACAAAACGTCGAGGAATATTCTCAAATTCTTCAAGAATTCTCGAGCAAGCTCAGTGTACTCAAATATTCATTAGAATTTCTAAATAATCACAAAATATCGAGGAATACTCTAAAACTCTTCAAGAATCCTCGAGCAAGCTCAGTGAACTCAAATATTCATCTGATTTTTTCAGTTATCGTAAAATCAAGGAAAACTCCTAACATTCTTCAAGAATCCTCGAATAAGCTCAGCAGGCTCAAATATTCATTAAAATTCCTAAATAATCACAAAACGTCGAGGAATATTCTCAAATTCTTCAAGAATTCTCGAGCAAGCTCAGTGTACTCAAATATTCATTACAATTCCTAAATAATCACAAAATATCAGGGAATACTCTAAAACTCTTCAAGAATCCTCGAGCAAGCTCAGTGAACTCAAATATTCATCTGAATTTCTCAGCTGTCGTAAAATCGAGGAAAACTCCTAACATTCTTCAAGAATCCTCGAATAAGCTCAGCAGGCTCAAATATTCATTAATATTCCTAAATAATCACAAAAAGTGGAGGAATATTCTCAAATTCTTCAAGAATTCTCGAGCAAGCTCAGTGTACTCAAATATTCATTACAATTCCTAAATAATCACAAAATATCAGGGAATACTCTTAAACTCTGCAAGAATCCTCGAGCAAGCTCAGTGAACTCAAATATTCATCTGAATTTCTCAGCTATCGTAAAATCGAGGAAAACTCCTAACATTCTTCAAGAATCCTCGAATAAGCTCAGCAGGCTCAAATATTCATTAGAATTCCTAAATAATCACAAAACGTCGAGGAATATTCTCAAATTCTTCAAGAATTCTCGAGCAAGCTCAGTGTACTCAAATATTCATTACAATTCCTAAATAATCACAAAATATCAGGGAATACTCTAAAACTCTTCAAGAATCCTCGAGCAAGCTCAGTTAACTCAAATATTCATCTGAATTTTTCAGTTATCGTAAAATCAAGGAAAACTCCTAACATTCTTCAAGAATCCTCGAATAAGCTCAGCAGGCTCAAATATTCATTAGAATTCCTAAATAATCACAAAACGTCGAGGAATATTCTCAAATTCTTCAAGAATTCTCGAGCAAGCTCAGTGTACTCAAATATTCATTAGAATTTCTAAATAATCACAAAATATCGAGGAATACTCTAAAACTCTTCAAGAATCCTCAAACAGTCTCAGTGAACTCAAATATTCATTAGAATTCCTAAATAATCACAAACAATCGAGGAATACTCTAAAACTCTTCAAGAATCCTCGAGCAAGCTCAGTTAACTCAAATATTCATCTGAATTTTTCAATTATCGTAAAATCGAGGAAAACTTCTAACATTCTTCAAGAATCCTCGAATAAGATCAGCAGGCTCAAATCTAAATTAGTATTCGTAAATAATCACAAAAAGTCGAGGAATATTCTTAAATTCTTCAAGAATTCTCGAGCAAGCTCAGTGAACTCAAATATTCATTAGAATTCCCAAATAATCACAAAATATCGGGGAATACTCTAAAACTCTTCAAGAATCCTCGAGCAAGCTCAGTGAACTCAAATATTCATCTGAATTTCTCAGCTGTCGTAAAATCGAGGAAAACTCCTAACATTCTTCAAGAATCCTCGAATAAGCTCAGCAGGCTCAAAAATTCATTAGTATTCTTAAATAATCACAAAAAGGGGAGGAATACTCTCGAATTCTTCAAGAATTCTCGAGCAAGCTCAGGAGGCTCAAATATTCATTAGTATTCCTAAATAATCACAAAAAGTGGAGGATTATTCTCAAATTCTTCAAGAATTCTCGAGCAAGCTCAGTGTACTCAAATATTCATTAGAATTTCTAAATAATCACAAAATATCGAGGAATACTCTAAAACTCTTCAAGAATCCTCGAGCAAGCTCAGTGAACTCAAATATTCATCTGATTTTTTCAGTTATCGTAAAATCAAGGAAAACTCCTAACATTCTTCAAGAATCCTCGAATAAGCTCAGCAGGCTCAAATATTCATTAAAATTCCTAAATAATCACAAAACGTCGAGGAATATTCTCAAATTCTTCAAGAATTCTCGAGCAAGCTCAGTGTACTCAAATATTCATTACAATTCCTAAATAATCACAAAATATCAGGGAATACTCTAAAACTCTTCAAGAATCCTCGAGCAAGCTCAGTGAACTCAAATATTCATCTGAATTTCTCAGCTGTCGTAAAATCGAGGAAAACTCCTAACATTCTTCAAGAATCCTCGAATAAGCTCAGCAGGCTCAAATATTCATTAATATTCCTAAATAATCACAAAAAGTGGAGGAATATTCTCAAATTCTTCAACAATTCTCGAGCAAGCTCAGTGTACTCAAATATTCATTACAATTCCTAAATAATCACAAAATATCAGGGAATACTCTTAAACTCTGCAAGAATCCTCGAGCAAGCTCAGTGAACTCAAATATTCATCTGAATTTCTCAGCTATCGTAAAATCGAGGAAAACTTCTAACATTCTTCAAGAATCCTCGAATAAGCTCAGAAGGCTCAAATATTCATTAGTATTCCTAAATAATCACAAAAAGTCGAGGAATATTCTCAAATTCTTCAAGAATTCTCGAGCAAGCTCAGTGTACTCAAATATTCATTAGAATTTCTAAATAATCACAAAATATCGAGGAATACTCTAAAACTCTTCAAGAATCCTCAAACAGTCTCAGTGAACTCAAATATTCATTAGAATTCCTAAATAATCACAAACAATCGAGGAATACTCTAAAACTCTTCAAGAATCCTCGAGCAAGCTCAGTTAACTCAAATATTCATCTGAATTTTTCAATTATCGTAAAATCGAGGAAAACTTCTAACATTCTTCAAGAATCCTCGAATAAGCTCAGCAGGCTCAAATCTAAATTAGTATTCGTAAATAATCACAAAAAGTCGAGGAATATTCTTAAATTCTTCAAGAATTCTCGAGCAAGCTCAGTGAACTCAAATATTCATCTGAATTTCTCAGCTGTCGTAAAATCGAGGAAAACTCCTAACATTCTTCAAGAATCCTCGAATAAGCTCAGCAGGCTCAAAAATTCATTAGTATTCTTAAATAATCACAAAAAGGGGAGGAATACTCTCGAATTCTTCAAGAATTCTCGAGCAAGCTCAGGAGGCTCAAATATTCATTAGTATTCCTAAATAATCACAAAAAGTGGAGGATTATTCTCAAATTCTTCAAGAATTCTCGAGCAAGCTCAGTGTACTCAAATATTCATTAGAATTTCTAAATAATCACAAAATATCGAGGAATACTCTAAAACTCTTCAAGAATCCTCGAGCAAGCTCAGTGAACTCAAATATTCATCTGAATTTTTCAGTTATCGTAAAATCAAGGAAAACTCCTAACATTCTTCAAGAATCCTCGAATAAGCTCAGCAGGCTCAAATATTCATTAGAATTCCTAAATAATCACAAAACGTCGAGGAATATTCTCAAATTCTTCAAGAATTCTCGAGCAAGCTCAGTGTACTCAAATATTTATTACAATTCCTAAATAATCACAAAATATCAGGGAATACTCTTAAACTCTGCAAGAATCCTCGAGCAAGCTCAGTGAACTCAAATATTCATCTGAATTTCTCAGCTATCGTAAAATCGAGGAAAACTTCTAACATTCTTCAAGAATCCTCGAATAAGCTCAGAAGGCTCAAATATTCATTAGTATTCCTAAATAATCACAAAAAGTCGAGGAATATTCTCAAATTCTTCAAGAATTCTCGAGCAAGCTCAGTGTACTCAAATATTCATTAGAATTTCTCGAATAAGCTCAGCAGGCTCATATATTCATTAGTATTCTTAAATAATCACAAAAAGGGGAGGAATACTCTCAAATTCTTCAAGAATTCTCGAGCAAGCTCAGTGAACTCAAATATTCATTAGAATTCCTAAATATGTAATCACAAAATATCGGGGAATACTCTAAAACCCTTCAAGAATCCTCGAGCAAGCTCAGTGAACTCAAATATTCATCTGAATTTCTCAGCTGTCGTAAAATCGAGGAAAACTCCTAACATTCTTTAAGAATCCTCGAATAAGCTCAGCAGGCTCAAAAATTCATTAGTATTCTTAAATAATCACAAAAAGGGGAGGAATACTCTCAAATTCTTCAAGAATTCTCGAGCAAGCTCAGTGTACTCAAATATTCATAAGTATTCCTAAATAATCACAAAAAATCGAGGAATACTCTTAAACTCTGCAAGAATCCTCGAGCAAGCTCAGTGAACTCAAATATTCATTGAAGTTCCTAAATAATCACAAAAAATCGAGGAATACTCTTAAACTCTTCAAGAATCCTCAAACAATCTCAGTGAACTCAAATATTCAATAAAAATTCCTAAATAATCACAAAAATCGAGGAATACTCTAAAACTCTTCAAGAATCATCGAGCAAGCTCAGTGAACTCAAATATTCATCTGAATTTCTCAGCTGTCGTAAAATCGAGGAAAACTCCTAACATTCTTCAAGAATTCTCGAATAAGCTGAGCAGGCTCATATATTCATTAGTATTCCTAAATAATCACAAAAAGTGGAGGAATATTCTCAAATTCTTCAAGAATTCTCGAGCAAGCTCAGTGTACTCAAATATTCATTAGTATTCCTAAATAATCACAAAAAATCGAGGAATACTCTTAAACTCTGCAAGAATCCTCGAGCAAGCTCAGTGAACTCAAATATTCATCTGAATTTCTCAGCTGTCGTAAAATCGAGGAAAACTTCTAACATTCTTCAAGAATCCTCGAATAAGCTCAGAAGGCTCAAATATTCATTAGTATTCCTAAATAATCACAAAACGTCGAGGAATATTCTCAAATTCTTCAAGAATTCTCGAGCAAGCTCAGTGTACTCAAATATTCATTAGTATTCCTAAATAATCACAAAATATCGAGGAATACTCTAAAACTCTGCAAGAATCCTCGAGCAAGCTCAGTGAACTCAAATATTCATTGAAGTTCCTAAATAATCACAAAAAAATCGAGGAATACTCTAAAACTCTTCAAGAATCCTCGAGCAAGCTCAGTGAACTCAAATATTCATCTGAATTTCTCAGCTGTCGTAAAATCGAGGAAAACTCCTAACATTCTTCAAGAATTCTCGAATAAGCTGAGCAGGCTCATATATTCATTAGTATTCCTAAATAATCACAAAAAGTGGAGGAATATTCTCAAATTCTTCAAGAATTCTCGAGCAAGCTCAGTGTACTCAAATATTCATTAGAATTCCTAAATAATCACAAAAAATCGAGGAATACTCTTAAACTCTGCAAGAATCCTCGAGCAAACTCAGTGAACTCAAATATTCATCTGAATTTCTCAGCTGTCGTAAAATCGAGGAAAACTTCTAACATTCTTCAAGAATCCTCGAATAAGCTCAGAAGGCTCAAATATTCATTAGTATTCCTAAATAATCACAAAAAGTCGAGGAATATTCTCAAATTCTTCAAGAATTCTCGAGCAAGCTCAGTGTACTCAAATATTCATTAGTATTCCTAAATAATCACAA
Organism: Aedes albopictus; assembly: GCF_035046485.1. NCBI lineage: Eukaryota > Metazoa > Arthropoda > Insecta > Diptera > Culicidae > Aedes > Aedes albopictus. The sequence goes on from NC_085137.1 coordinate 111,908,111, forward strand.
AATATCGAGGAACACTCTAAAACTCTTCAAGAATCCTCAAACATTCTTAGTGAACTCAAATATTCATTGAAGTTCCTAAATAATCACAAAAAAATCGAGGAATACTCTAAAACTCTTCAAGAATCCTCGAGCAAGCTCAGTGAACTCAAATATTCATCTGAATTTTACAGTTATCGTAAAATCGAGGAAATTTCCTAACATTCTTCAAGAATCCTCGAATAAGCTCAGCAGGCTCAAATATTCATTAGTATTCCTAAATAATCACAAAAAATCGAGGAATACTCTAAAACTCTTCAAGAATCCTCAAACAATCTCAGTGAACTCAAATATTCAAAAAAAATTCCTAAATAATCACAAAAATCGAGGAATACTCTAAAACTCTTCAAGAATCCTCGAGCAAGCTCAGTGAACTCAAAAACTCATCTGAATTTCTCAGCTGTCGTAAAATCGAGGAAAACTCCTAACATTCTTCAAGAATTCTCGAATAAGCTCAGCAGGCTCAAATATTCATTAGTATTCCTAAATAATCACAAAAAGTCGAGGATTTTTCTCAAATTCTTCAAGAATTCGCGAGCAAGCTCAGTGTACTCAAATATTCATTAGAGTTCCTAAATAATCACAAAATGTCGGGGAATATTCTAAAACTCTTCAACAATCCTCGAACAATCTCAGTGAACTCAAATATTCATTAGAATTCCTAAATAATCACAAAAAAAAATCGAGGAATACAATAAAACTCTTCAAGAATCCTCAAACATTCTTAGTGAACTCAAATATTCATTGAAGTTCCTAAATAATCACAAAAAATCGAGGAATACTCTAAAACTCTTCAAGAATCCTCGAGCAAGCTCAGTGAACTCAAATATTCATCTGAATTTTACAGTTATCGTAAAATCGAGGAAAACTCCTAACATTCTTCAAGAATCCTCGAATAAGCTCAGCAGGCTCAAATATTCATTAGTATTCCTAAATAATCACAAAATATCGGGGAATACTCTAAAACTCTTCAAGAATCCTCGAACAATCTCAGTGAACTCAAATATTCATTAGTATTCCTAAATAATCATAAAAAATCGAGGAATACTCTAAAACTCTTCAAGAATCCTCGAGCAAGCTCAGTGAACTCAAATATTCATCAGAATTTCTCAGCTGTCGTAAAATCGAGGAAAACTCCTAACATTTTTCTAGAATCCTCCAATAAGCTCAGCAGGCTCAAATATTCATTCGTATTCCTAAATAATCACAAAAAGTCGAGGAATATTCTCAAATTCTTCAAGAATTCTCGAGCAAGCTCAGTGTACTCAAATATTCATTAGAATTTCTAAATAATCACAAAATATCGGGGAATATTCTAAAACTCTTCAAGAATCCTCGAACAATCTCAGTGAACTCAAATATTCATTAGAATTCTTAAATAATCACAAAAAATCGAGGAATACTCTAAAACTCCTCAAGAATCCTCGAATAAGCTCAGCAGGCTCAAATATTCATTAGAATTCCTAAATAATCACAAAAAAATCGAGGAATACAATAAAACTCTTCAAGAATCCTCAAACATTCTTAGTGAACTCAAATATTCATTGAAGTTCCTAAATTATCACAAAAAATCGAGGAATACTCTTAAACTCTGCAAGAATCCTCGAGCAAGCTCAGTGAACTCAAATATTCATCAGAATTTCTCAGCTTTCGTAAATCGAGGAAAACTCCTAACATTCTTCAAGAATCCTCGAATAAGCTCAGCAGGCTCAAATATTCATTAGTTTTCCTAAATAATCACAAAAAGTCGAGGAATTTTCTCAAATTCTTCAAGAATCCTCGAACAATCTCAGTGAACTCAAATATTCATTAGAATTCCTAAATAATCACAAAAAAAATCGAGGAATACAATAAAACTCTTCAAGAATCCTCAAACATTCTTAGTGAACTCAAATATTCATTGAAGTTCCTAAATTATCACAAAAAATCGAGGAATACTCTTAAACTCTGCAAGAATCCTCGAGCAAGCTCAGTGAACTCAAATATTCATCTGAATTTCTCAGCTGTCGTAAAATCGAGGAAAACTTCTAACATTCTTCAAGAATCCTCGAATAAGCTCAGAAGGCTCAAATATTCATTAGTATTCCTAAATAATCACAAAAAGTCGAGGAATTTTCTCAAATTCTTCAAGAATTCTCGAGCAAGCTCAGTGTACTCAAATATTCATTAGAGTTCCTAAATAATCACAAAATATCGGGGAATATTCTAAAACTCTTCAAGAATCCTCGAGCAAGCTCAGTGAACTCAAATATTCATCTGAATTTTACAGTTATCGTAAAATCGAGGAAAACTCCTAACATTCTTCTAGAATCCTCCAATAAGCTCAGCAGGCTCAAATATTCATTAGTATTCCTAAATAATCACAAAAAGTCGAGGATTTTTCTCAAATTCTTCAAGAATTCGCGAGCAAGCTCAGTGTACTCAAATATTCATTAGAGTTCCTAAATAATCACAAAATGTCGGGGAATATTCTAAAACTCTTCAACAATCCTCGAACAATCTCAGTGAACTCAAATATTCATTAGAATTCCTAAATAATCACAAAAAAAAATCGAGGAATACAATAAAACTCTTCAAGAATCCTCAAACATTCTTAGTGAACTCAAATATTCATTGAAGTTCCTAAATAATCACAAAAAATCGAGGAATACTCTAAAACTCTTCAAGAATCCTCGAGCAAGCTCAGTGAACTCAAATATTCATCTGAATTTTACAGTTATCGTAAAATCGAGGAAAACTCCTAACATTCTTCAAGAATCCTCGAATAAGCTCAGCAGGCTCAAATATTCATTAGTATTCCTAAATAATCACAAAATATCGGGGAATACTCTAAAACTCTTCAAGAATCCTCGAACAATCTCAGTGAACTCAAATATTCATTAGTATTCCTAAATAATCATAAAAAATCGAGGAATACTCTAAAACTCTTCAAGAATCCTCGAGCAAGCTCAGTGAACTCAAATATTCATCAGAATTTCTCAGCTGTCGTAAAATCGAGGAAAACTCCTAACATTTTTCTAGAATCCTCCAATAAGCTCAGCAGGCTCAAATATTCATTCGTATTCCTAAATAATCACAAAAAGTCGAGGAATATTCTCAAATTCTTCAAGAATTCTCGAGCAAGCTCAGTGTACTCAAATATTCATTAGAATTTCTAAATAATCACAAAATATCGGGGAATATTCTAAAACTCTTCAAGAATCCTCGAACAATCTCAGTGAACTCAAATATTCATTAGAATTCTTAAATAATCACAAAAAATCGAGGAATACTCTAAAACTCCTCAAGAATCCTCGAATAAGCTCAGCAGGCTCAAATATTCATTAGAATTCCTAAATAATCACAAAAAAATCGAGGAATACAATAAAACTCTTCAAGAATCCTCAAACATTCTTAGTGAACTCAAATATTCATTGAAGTTCCTAAATTATCACAAAAAATCGAGGAATACTCTTAAACTCTGCAAGAATCCTCGAGCAAGCTCAGTGAACTCAAATATTCATCAGAATTTCTCAGCTTTCGTAAATCGAGGAAAACTCCTAACATTCTTCAAGAATCCTCGAATAAGCTCAGCAGGCTCAAATATTCATTAGTTTTCCTAAATAATCACAAAAAGTCGAGGAATTTTCTCAAATTCTTCAAGAATCCTCGAACAATCTCAGTGAACTCAAATATTCATTAGAATTCCTAAATAATCACAAAAAAAATCGAGGAATACAATAAAACTCTTCAAGAATCCTCAAACATTCTTAGTGAACTCAAATATTCATTGAAGTTCCTAAATTATCACAAAAAATCGAGGAATACTCTTAAACTCTGCAAGAATCCTCGAGCAAGCTCAGTGAACTCAAATATTCATCTGAATTTCTCAGCTGTCGTAAAATCGAGGAAAACTTCTAACATTCTTCAAGAATCCTCGAATAAGCTCAGAAGGCTCAAATATTCATTAGTATTCCTAAATAATCACAAAAAGTCGAGGAATTTTCTCAAATTCTTCAAGAATTCTCGAGCAAGCTCAGTGTACTCAAATATTCATTAGAGTTCCTAAATAATCACAAAATATCGGGGAATATTCTAAAACTCTTCAAGAATCCTCGAGCAAGCTCAGTGAACTCAAATATTCATCTGAATTTTACAGTTATCGTAAAATCGAGGAAAACTCCTAACATTCTTCTAGAATCCTCCAATAAGCTCAGCAGGCTCAAATATTCATTAGTATTCCTAAATAATCACAAAAAGTCGAGGAATATTCTCAAATTCTTCAAGAATTCTCGAGCAAGCTCAGTGTACTCAAATATGCATTAGAATTTCTAAATAATCACAAAATATCGGGGAATATTCTAAAACTCTTCAAGAATCCTCGAGCAAGCTCAGTGAACTCAAATATTCATTAGAATTCCTAAATAATCACAAAAAATCGAGGAATACTCTAAAACTCTTAAAGAATCCTCGAAAAATCTCAGTGAACTCAAATATTCATTAGAATTCCTAAATAATCACAAAATATCGAGGAATACTCTTAAACTCTTCAAAAATCCTCGAGCAAGCTCAGTCTAGAGGTGTGCGCCGCCGCGCCACGCCGACGCCGCCGCCGATTTTTGGTTCACGCCGCCGCCGCCGATTATTTTTCGGCGCGCCGCCGCTTACGCCGCCGAACTCCAATTTTTTACGCCGATCTCAAAAACGTTTTGAAAAATTATATTATTTATTGATTTATTTCATTACAATATTTCAAGCATTGGAGTCATCTGCATACATAGCATTTGTAAGGTCGTTTTCTGCGATGGTCCATTTTTATGGTCCTAATTTATAACAGTTCTGAAAATTTGGAACGCGAAAAATAGATCAAATTACGCTCAGTTACACCGGCATTTGTTTTAAATTCTAGATACCGGGGTTCCTGAAGATAACTGATGGCTGTTCAAAGAATGTACGGATTTCGAAGATCGAAGAAAATGCTAGTGATTCTAAAAAAACATGTGTTTGTCGTGTTCATCTACAGAATAGATGAAATTTCTCCAGTAACTCTTTTGAGGATTCTTCCAGCAATATCCCCAAGAATTTCGCTAAGAGTTTCTGGAATTCCGAGAGTTTCCTCCGAGACATCCTCTAGGAGTTTCTCCGGGCATTGCTACAGAAGTTTAACTAAGACTTTTAATAGTACTTTCTCTAGAAATTCCTCTAAAAGTTACTCCGTGTATTCTTTTAGGAGATCCTCCGGCAATTCCTCTAGAAGTTCTTCCTGGGAATTCCTTTAGGAGTTCGTACGTCACTTCCTCAAGGAGCACCTCCGGAAATTCCTCCCCGAGTTCTTCAACGAGTTCATCCGGGAATTCCTTTATGAATTTCTACGTAAATTTCTTTAAGAGTTCATAGAAATTGCACTGGAAATACCAGAAGTTTATTCCGGTAATTCCTCTAGAAGTTCTACCGGGAATTCTTCTGGGAGTTTTTCCGCCAATTTCAGTAGCAGTTCCTCCTGGAATTCTTCCAGAAGTTTCTTTACGATTTCTTCCTGAAATTCTCCCAGAGACTATTCTGGAATGCTCTAGAAGTTCCTGTGGGAATTACTCTAGGATTTCCTCAAGGAATTCCTCCGGAAATTCTTCAACGAGGTCCTTCGGGGATTCCTTACCGATTTTTTTTTTTGGAGTTACACTAAGAGTTTCACTGTGACTGTCTCTAGAAGTTCTTCCGGGAATTCATCTGGGAGTACTTCTGGGAATTCCAACATCTTCGGGAACACGTTTACGAGTTTCACCGGGAAGAAGTTCCAAAGACAAATTCACTACAAGTTGCTCTATAAGTTTTATCTAGAAGTTGCACTGGGTATTGCAATTCCTCTAGAAGTTCTTCCGGAAATTCCTGTAAAGTTCCTTCAGTAATTCCTTTAGGAGTTCCTCCGGAATTCCTCTTAGGAGTTCCTTCATGATATCTTCCGGGGATACATCCAGTAGTTTCCCCAAACGCTCCTCTAGGAGTTCTCCCAGCAATTTCTTCAAAAGTATCTCGGGGAATTTCTCTAGAAGTTCTTCCGGGAATCCCTTTATGAGTCCTTCCACGTATTCCTCTACGAGTTCTTCCGGAAATTTCTTCATGAATTTCTTGGGAATTCTTCTAGGAGTTCTATCGAGAATTTCTCTTGAACTTCTCTCAGGAATTTATGTGAGAGTTCATCCGGGACTTTTTAGGAGTACCTCCGGGATCTCCTCTACGAGTTCCTCTACGACCTCCTCTACGAGTTCCTCAGGGAATTTATTTACGTATTTCTTTGGAAATTCCTCAAGAAATTCTTCCGGAAATTCCTTTAAGAGTTCGTCCGGGAACTCATCTAGGAATACCTGTGGTAGTTCTCTACGAGTTCTTCCTTGAATTCCTGTCCGAATTTCCTCGGCAATTTCTCTAGGAGTACCTCCGAAAATTACTCAGAAAGCTGTTCCGACAATTTATTTATTAGTTGCTCTAAAAGTATTTCTGAGAGTTGCACAAAAAATTGACCAGAGTTTCCTCCGAAAATTCCTCTATGATTTCCTACGGTAATTCCTCTAAGAATTCCTTAGCAAATTCCTCTAGGAGTTCTTCCGTGAATTCCACTGAGAGTTCCTTCAGCAATTTCTCTAAGAGTTCTTCTAAGATTTGTTTCGAAATTCTTCCAGGAGTTTCTCCAAACGTTCCTTATTAAGATATTTTTGGAAATTCATTCAGAAGGTTCATCCGGGAATTCCTCTAGGTGTACCTACGGGAATACCTGTACGAAGTCCTCCGGGAATTCTTTTAATAGTTTATTCGGAAAACCCTCTAGAAGTTCCACCGGGAATTCCTTTAGAATTTCTTCCGGGAATTCCTTTACGTGGCCATTCTGGATTAATTTTTGCGCAGCTGATAGATGATTCACCATAATAATTATTTCAATAAATTAAAAAAAAACATGTGAGAATAAAAAAAAATATAACAAAACCGTAACTTTAAACATGTCATTGAATCTTCAACATGATGAGTTACTAAAAAATAAAACACTGATATTGATTAACGGAATTAGCAAAAAAATAAAATAAAATTATGGCCACGCCGTTTCACGCCGCCGCCGCCGCCGCCGAAAATGCATTCGGCGTCACGCCGATCACGCCGCCGCCGCCGGCCAAAAAATTGCAAAACGCCGCCGCCGATCGATTTCAAATCGGCGCACACCTCTACAGTGAACTAAAATATTCATCTGAATTTTTCAATTATCGTAAAATCGAGGAAAACTCCTAACATTCTTCAAGAATCCTCGAACAAGCTCAGCAGGCTCAAATATTTATTAGTATTCCTAAATAATCACAAAATATCGGGGAATACTCTAAAACTCTTCAAGAATCCTCTAATAAGCTCAGCAGGCTCAAATATTCATTAGAATTCCTAAATAATCACAAAAAAATCACAAAAAATCACAAAAAAGATCCTGGACCGTTCGGAAATCGAATTTAGTACTTTCAGCATGGTCTTTCTAAATATTGGTTAACCACGCATTTACCGTTGCGAGATTTCTTCAATCCTATTTATATTCCCCAAAATGATCCTCAGCTGAACTTATCATCATAACTCGTGTAACTTATGATCTCGCCCTAAAAACTATTGGTAACCATGTGTGTAGCTCGTTGTTTGCTGCACAGAAACAGCAGGTAAACATCAAAATTTAACCTATTGGCAGATAGAGGACAGTCTCCTCTTGATCAAGCTGGCGTTTAAATTTTTGTTTATTCATTTATCTACTCGGTAGCATCGTGCTACACACTTGGTTACCAATGGCTTTTAGGCCCTTATCACGAATTACGCGAGATATCGCGTTTTTTCTTCTTCAGAATTATCGCGCATTCCTTTCTCAGCCTACTCATTAATAAATATGTTTTTTTTTTCAATATTGTACTGCAATATAAATACGAATACCATTCCTGAAACACCATATTTGAGTAACCATTGTTTATTTGTCTAGATGCATTATTTCTATTACAAAATCATCCGTGTACTGCACGTGCATTAACCAACATGCAATCAATTACATATTTTTTCTGAAATCAATTTGTGTCCAACTATTTTACCGGATCAACGTCAGTGAGGCAAATCTGCTGCTTTGTTTCGTTGCATCATCCGCACGGGTGCCCACCGCAGGCCAGCCAAGAAACCGTTAGCTGCTGTTCGATCGCGGTGGCGCGCAATAATTTTGGAAATGTTTTCATACAAATGCCTCTCAATGTAGATTTTTGTATGAAACCCCCTGATATTTATATACCATTTGATTCGTTATTAGTTTCTGAGCAAAATGACCGTACATAGTTATATGATAAAACACATTTTACGGGAGAAATCGTTGTGCAAACACAAATATTTGCGGCATGGGAGTGGTTTTCCTACCAAAAATTTTGGTGTTCTCGAGAGTCCAACTTTTTCAAATTTTGAGTAAAATCAAATATTTTTTTATAAAAATGAAGCCCAACATCTCAGCTACAGCGTGATTTGTTTTATATTTCGATATCTCTTTTCGTTAATTTTTAAAAAATCGAAACGTGCGCCGAAGTCGGGTTTTACCGGCCCGCCCGGTAAGCTTCCCCTTAATTAAGCGCGCTAAAATGACGAAATCAGCCACTGTGCGATGTTTGCCCCTGATTTAGTCAGAACTTTTCAAAATATCAATCAATTTAAATAATTTTCGGTGTCTCCAGTTAGCCTAGTGGTTAATGCTATGGATCGCCAATCCGGAGATGGCGGGTTCGATTCCCGTTCCAGTAGGGAAACTTTTCTCGACTTCCTGGGCATAGCGAATCATTGTACTTGCCACATAATGTTAAATTCATGCAATGGCAGGCAAAGAAAGCCCTTCAAATATTAACTGTGGAAGTTCTCTAACAGCATTAAGTTGAAAAGAGGTAGGTCAAAATCCAATGCGAACGTCGAGTCACAAAGAAGAAGAAGAAGAAGAATAATTTCTGGAGACTCTCATTATAAAAGTTTTCGAACAACCTTGACATCCGAATGAAGCAATCTGAATTGAGCTCGGAAACTTCAAAGGAAACTCTTGCCCCACTCAAACTTGTGCCCCGCTTATCTCTCTTATATGAAGTCATTATCTCGACCCTGATGGAATCTAATAAACTTATCACATTATGAAAAAACCGAGAATATTATCAATAATTCTGGCGAAGAATGTGTGAAAGAATTTAAATCTTGGACAATATACAATGCCAGAATAAAAGAAGATTACATAGATAAGTTCGGAACTCCTAGATAAAAAATGCCAAACGGAATTTTTGTTGCAATCTACAAAGATCCTCTAAAAATTCCGCCAGAAATTCTTCCAGAATGCCTCCGGGGAATATTCCAGGCATTCCTCCAGAAATTCCTACATAATGTCTACAGGGATTCTTCCAGGGAATCCTCCAGGGAATCCTCCAGGAGTTCTTCCAGGAATTCCTGCAGGGATTCCTCCAGGTATTCCTTGACAAAATCATCCAGGCATTTCTGTAGAAAATCCTCTTGGTATTTTTCCCAGAATTTATCCAAGATATTTTTTTCTGAAATTCTTTCAAAAAAATCTCTAGAGGTTTCTCCAGCAATACTTCTATGAATTTTTCAAGAGAATCCTCAAGGAATTTCTCCAGGGATTCCTCCAAAGATTTCTCCAGGCATTCCTCCAGAAATTTCTCCATGGATATCTTCAGGGAATCATCCGTGGATTCTTTCCGGGAATTCTCCAGGACATCCTTCAGAAATTACTCCAGGAGTTCCTCCAGGAATACCTCCACAGATTCCTCCAGGAAGTCTTCCAAGGACTCCTTCAGAAACGACTTCTGAGATTTCTCCAGAAATTTTTCTAGAGATTCCTCCTAAAATTCCTCCAGGGATTAATCCAAGAACTTTTTCACTCAAAAAACTCCACCAGGGGCTGTTCGCGCCCAAACCGCTCCGGCAGCCACGTGGTCAACAACGTCTTCAACCGATCACAGCAATCCCTATAATTGTGTCAAGGACGCCGCACCACACACCACCGCATCGACGTCGTCACCATGGCAGCAGCTTCGGGAAGTTTCCAAACTACTGTCAAGCTCTGTCAAGGCCTATGAAAACCCCCGTTTCCTAGCGTAAAAAAACAGTCCATTCAGACCTGGCCAAGGGTCAACACGTGAATAAACGTTAAGTATTGAACATACCCGTTTTATTTCCCGTCATCTTTCCGAGGAAAGGCCAACCCCTGACCATTTCCCTTGGGGCAACCAGGCGCCCCAACATTTGGTCCTTCGAACCGGATACCATCCCGTGGAGTGACCGGCCTACAGTCCCCGGTCCCATTGATGATTTCTGCTGGTCAACTAAGCGATCAGCAGAAGCTGGAATCCTCCCAAGGGAACGTCCATAAATTACGTCACGCAAAAATTGCCCATTTTCAACCACCCCCCCCTCCCCCCCTTGGTCACACTTTTTGTATGAGAACTCTGAAAGTTTTGTATGGGTCGTCACACTTTGCTGAACCCCCCCCTCCCCCTAAAAGCGTGACGTAATTTATGGACGTTCCCCAAGAAGCCGACCAACAAGGCGATCAACTGGATTTCAACTTCCCCCGACCAGCCGAGACGATTTGCACAGAGGAGTGCAAATTACCGAAATTGTGCCAACCCCAAAAACTAATCACGTGCGCGTGATCGAAGTATTTTTCCGAATGGCCGATATCAAGAAGCTGTTCTGCCAACGAAGTCGTATCGTGGAAGAAGTGTAGAAGCTTCAAAACCAAATCAGTGGAAGCGAGTCCCTCCAGCTGAGTTTCGTACATGTGAAGCAGTATGAAACTGATCTCCAGTACCTCTACCAGGAGTACCAAAGCCTGTATTCCCGGTTTTTATCTGCACTTCCAGCCGAATGGCACGACGATCTCGATGAAAATGCCTTGCAATGCCTGCGTACTGGTGGAAACTTTGCTGCTGTCCTACCCGTCCACCGGTAACAGGTGCACCCAAACGCCATCGCCAAGATCCAACCGTGCGCTACGCCGCCATACCCCGCGGTTTCGGAGCAGATCGCCCAGCCAAACATCAGAACAGACCGTTCCGTGTCCAGACGTGATGGAGAAGCCAAGCACGTCATCGCCGGTGACAACCGTTGCCCAACAAGAAAGTCCGATTCCTACGTGTGAGCAGCATCCTCCGTATCCAACCGAGACGTGCCAGAAGGATCCCCGTCTTGGCAATGAGTCATTCGAAAGTGTCAAAAGCGAGATTGACGTCTCACCATGTGAACCATCCCACGCCTCCCCAGCAGGGGGGCTGGGATGATTGTGCCATCGCCGATTTGTAGAACGAAAACCATCGAATACCGCCGCCAAGAGAAAAACCCGTCGAAGATGACCCGATGACAAGCCTGATCCCAAATCCCATCGAGAAGATTGCCGTTCCTCCGAAGATGTCGTCTATCCCAATAACTACCCGATTTGATGCGGCACAGAAGCCTTTTCGACCAGATACGAATGGATCCTTTCCCGTACCCCAGCCGTTCCGGTACGAAGCCGACTCCAATCCGGAAATCAAGCCATACCAAACCATACCTCAAGTCCCTCCGAACCCCAAGCGATCCTTGCTGCACAGAGAGATCCTTCCAATAAAACAACCGGTCCCGAAGTCCGCCGGTTTCAGTCCGTCAACAGAGCCAGCCCAAGCGTCTACCGGTGCTCACTCGGTGTGCAAGCCATCTCAAATACCCGCTGGTTCCAGTCCGATAGTTGAGCTTCACGAAAAACTGAGGAACTTGGTGAACTCGAAGTTCGATCCACCACCCATTTGCATCTACGGACATTTCCATGCCGACCTAAAGCCGAAGAAACCACCAGACGGTCAACCCATGCATCAAGCCAGTGAAGTCATCCGGAGTGCGTGTCCCGAACGCACCCATCGTGGAGCCCGCAGTTTGTGGACCGATGCAAGCCACGATGTCCAGTGTCTATCAAGAAACACCAAAGCTAGCCTCGCCACCAGAATATACCGTCATCAGGATGCCAGTTCTTCGACAGGAGTACTTTCCAGCCCGGGAGCAGTATGTTCGCGCCCAAACCGCTCCGGCAGCCACGTGGTCAACAACGTCTTCAACCGATCACAGCAATCCCTATAATTGAGTCAAAGACGCCGCACCACACACCACCGCATCAACGTCGTCACCATGGCAGCAGCTTCGGGAAGTTTCCAAATTACTGTCAAGGCCTATAAAAACCCCCGTTTCCTAGCGTAAAAAACAGTCCATTCAGACCTGGCCAAGGGTCAACAAGTGAATAAACGTTAAGTATTGAACATACCCGTTTTATTTCCCGTCATCTTTCCGAGGAAAGACCAACCCCTGACCATTTCCCTTGGGGCAACCAGGCGCCCCAACAGGGGCTTCTGCACAAGTTTTTCCAAGGATTCCATAAGAAATGCCTCTAGGAATTTCTCCTGAAAATCTTCCACGAATTCCCCTGGAATGCCTTCATAGATTTTTGTAGGAATTCCTCCAGGTATTTCTCCAGGAAAGGTAATTCCTTCAGAAATTACTCTAGAAATTACTCCAGGTAATCCTTCCTTGTTTCAGAAATTTCTCCAGGAGTTTTTTTTTTGAAAAATTGCTCCAAGGACTCGTCCAGAAACACCTCCAAGAAATTCTTTAAAAAAATCCTTCAGAAATTCCTCCAGGAATACCTCCGGGAGTTCCTCCAGATATTCATCCAGAAAATTTTCCAGGAAAACCTCAAAAAATTCTCCAGAAACTCCTCAAAAGATTCCTCAAGAAACTCCTCCAGACATTTATTCAGAAATGCATCCAGAATTACCTGGGCTGCAAAACGGTGACTCGATAAGGAGAGCGTCCAACATAGCTCAGATCCTCACAAGTTCCTACCTCATGCTTCCACGGGTCAAACGATGACAAAGACCGCCAGCTAAGAGTTGTGTGCATAGCTGGTACTGCAGCCTGGGCACTGTTGTCCTTCTGACTTCAGCTAGATTGAGGAGGTACGCCCCGAGCGTCTGTTCACCAAGGAGGTGCGGCTCAAACAGCGTCTGGTCTGCAATCCGCGGCTGAGTAAGAAATGCTACATCACGCCCAGCTAGATCCAAGGTGGTAGCCCCATCAACTAGAGGTGTGCGCCGATTTGAAATCGATCGGCGGCGGCGTTTTGCAATTTTTTGGCCGGCGGCGGCGGCGTGATCGGCGTGACGCCGAATGCATTTTCGGCGGCGGCGGCGGCGGCGTGAAACGGCGTGGCCATAATTTTATTTTATTTTTTTGCTAATTCCGTTAATCAATATCAGTGTTTTATTTTTTAGTAACTCATCATGTTGAAGATTCAATGACATGTTTAAAGTTACGGTTTTGTTATATTTTTTTTTATTCTCACATGTTTTTTTTTAATTTATTGAAATAATTATTATGGTGAATCATCTATCAGCTGCGCAAAAATTAATCCAGAATGGCCACGTAAAGGAATTCCCGGAAGAAATTCTAAAGGAATTCCCGGTGGAACTTCTAGAGGGTTTTCCGAATAAACTATTAAAAGAATTCCCGGAGGACTTCGTACAGGTATTCCCGTAGGTACACCTAGAGGAATTCCCGGATGAACCTTCTGAATGAATTTCCAAAAATATCTTAATAAGGAACGTTTGGAGAAACTCCTGGAAGAATTTCGAAACAAATCTTAGAAGAACTCTTAGAGAAATTGCTGAAGGAACTCTCAGTGGAATTCACGGAAGAACTCCTAGAGGAATTTGCTAAGGAATTCTTAGAGGAATTACCGTAGGAAATCATAGAGGAATTTTCGGAGGAAACTCTGGTCAATTTTTTGTGCAACTCTCAGAAATACTTTTAGAGCAACTAATAAATAAATTGTCGGAACAGCTTTCTGAGTAATTTTCGGAGGTACTCCTAGAGAAATTGCCGAGGAAATTCGGACAGGAATTCAAGGAAGAACTCGTAGAGAACTACCACAGGTATTCCTAGATGAGTTCCCGGACGAACTCTTAAAGGAATTTCCGGAAGAATTTCTTGAGGAATTTCCAAAGAAATACGTAAATAAATTCCCTGAGGAACTCGTAGAGGAGGTCGTAGAGGAACTCGTAGAGGAGATCCCGGAGGTACTCCTAAAAAGTCCCGGATGAACTCTCACATAAATTCCTGAGAGAAGTTCAAGAGAAATTCTCGATAGAACTCCTAGAAGAATTCCCAAGAAATTCATGAAGAAATTTCCGGAAGAACTCGTAGAGGAATACGTGGAAGGACTCATAAAGGGATTCCCGGAAGAACTTCTAGAGAAATTCCCCGAGATACTTTTGAAGAAATTGCTGGGAGAACTCCTAGAGGAGCGTTTGGGGAAACTACTGGATGTATCCCCGGAAGATATCATGAAGGAACTCCTAAGAGGAATTCCGGAGGAACTCCTAAAGGAATTACTGAAGGAACTTTACAGGAATTTCCGGAAGAACTTCTAGAGGAATTGCAATACCCAGTGCAACTTCTAGATAAAACTTATAGAGCAACTTGTAGTGAATTTGTCTTTGGAACTTCTTCCCGGTGAAACTCGTAAACGTGTTCCCGAAGATGTTGGAATTCCCAGAAGTACTCCCAGATGAATTCCCGGAAGAACTTCTAGAGACAGTCACAGTGAAACTCTTAGTGTAACTCCAAAAAAAAAAATCGGTAAGGAATCCCCGAAGGAACTCGTTGAAGAATTTCCGGAGGAATTCCTTGAGGAAATCCTAGAGTAATTCCCACAGGAACTTCTAGAGCATTCCAGAATAGTCTCTGGGAGAATTTCAGGAAGAAATCGTAAAGAAACTTCTGGAAGAATTCCAGGAGGAACTGCTACTGAAATTGGCGGAAAAACTCCCAGAAGAATTCCCGGTAGAACTTCTAGAGGAATTACCGGAATAAACTTCTGGTATTTCCAGTGCAATTTCTATGAACTCTTAAAGAAATTTACGTAGAAATTCATAAAGGAATTCCCGGATGAACTCGTTGAAGAACTCGGGGAGGAATTTCCGGAGGTGCTCCTTGAGGAAGTGACGTACGAACTCCTAAAGGAATTCCCAGGAAGAACTTCTAGAGGAATTGCCGGAGGATCTCCTAAAAGAATACACGGAGTAACTTTTAGAGGAATTTCTAGAGAAAGTACTATTAAAAGTCTTAGTTAAACTTCTGTAGCAATGCCCGGAGAAACTCCTAGAGGATGTCTCGGAGGAAACTCTCGGAATTCCAGAAACTCTTAGCGAAATTCTTGGGGATATTGCTGGAAGAATCCTCAAAAGAGTTACTGGAGAAATTTCATCTATTCTGTAGATGAACACGACAAACACATGTTTTTTTAGAATCACTAGCATTTTCTTCGATCTTCGAAATCCGTACATTCTTTGAACAGCCATCAGTTATCTTCAGGAACCCCGGTATCTAGAATTTAAAACAAATGCCGGTGTAACTGAGCGTAATTTGATCTATTTTTCGCGTTCCAAATTTTCAGAACTGTTATAAATTAGGACCATAAAAATGGACCATCGCAGAAAACGACCTTACAAATGCTATGTATGCAGATGACTCCAATGCTTGAAATATTGTAATGAAATAAATCAATAAATAATATAATTTTTCAAAACGTTTTTGAGATCGGCGTAAAAAATTGGAGTTCGGCGGCGTAAGCGGCGGCGCGCCGAAAAATAATCGGCGGCGGCGGCGTGAACCAAAAATCGGCGGCGGCGTCGGCGTGGCGCGGCGGCGCACACCTCTACCATCAACGTGATCGTTCCAGTGTTGGTTGGGACGTTAAAGAGAACTGGCACGATGGCCCTCCGGCGGGACAGGAGTGTTGGCGTAGGCCCAATAAACCACCCGTGAAAATCCGCATTGCGAATAACATAGGAGGAAAAATGACTACGATTGGAAACATGGAACATGGAATTACAAGTCACTTGGTTTCCCAGGATGTGACAGGATAATCTACGATGAACTACATCCCGGCAACTTCAACATCGTGGCGTTGCAGGAACTTTGTTGGACTGGCCAGAAAGTGTGGAAAAGCGGGCATCGAGCGGCTACCTTCTACCAAAGCTGTGGCACCACCAATGAACTGGGAACAGGATTTATAGTGTTGGGCAAGATACGACAACGTGTGATCGGGTGGCAGCCGATCAACATAGCAAATAATTTTGTAATATCCAGGCGCGTAATTTCTGGTGATGTATTCATTTTCGAACGTAATTTCATTCGGTTACATCGTTTTCCAACAATTATTACACTCACCATACACACCCTGGCTGGCACCGGAAAGTATCAACAAACCCATTGCAGCAGATACCTAGAAGCAGTATCATATTTATCACCTTTCTTCTAACTCGGTGAAATAGCTGAGAGGTAAGGGATATGCCTCTCAATCAACGGATCAGTGTACGAATCCATGCCAATATTTTACTTATATATGATTCATCTATAGATCTGGTTCTAGCGATTGCTAGAGCCACTCACAAGCTGCGGCTGTTAATTTGTTGCATGAAAATGATGTAATTGCTTACATCACTTTTACAACGCGACTGATGTGCAGTGAAAATGATGTGATATCACAAGATTTTTTTTGCTGTGAACGCAAGGATGTGCATGTTGAGAGTTAAGGGCCGTTTCTTCAACTACAGCATCATTAACGTCCACTGCCCACACGAAGGGAGACCTGATGACGAGAAAGAAGCGTTCTACGCGCAGTTAGAGCAAACATACGATGGTTGCTCGCCGCGTGACGTGAAAATCGTTGTCGGTGACATGAACGCCTAAGGAAGGGAGGAAATATACAGACCGGTGGTCGAGCGAAACAGCTTGCACGCCGTATCAAAAGATAACAGCCAGCGATGCGTAAACTTTGCAGCTTCCCGTGGTGTGGTAGTCAGAAGCACCTTCTTCCCCGCAAAGATATCCACAAAGCCACCTGGAGATCACCCGACCATCGAACAGAAAACCAAATCGACCACGTTTTAATCAAAGGTTAATTCTTCTCGGATATAACCAATGTCCGCACATACCGCAGTGCAAATATAGATTTGGATCACTACTTAGTCGCTGTATGCATGCGCTCAAAACTTTCGACAGTTATCACCAGGCGTCGAAGTCGAACGCCGCGGCTCAACATCGAGCAGCTGCGTAACGTAGAAGTGGCTCAAGACTACGTGCAGCAGTTAGCAGTGGCCCTACCAACGGAAGAGCAGCTTGGCATAGCTACACTTGAGGATGGCTGAAGGGATATCCGATCCGCCATAGGTAGTACCTCGGCTACAGCACTAGGCTTCGCGACTCCGAATCACAAAAACGACTGGTACGACGGCGAATGTGAACAGTTGAAAAATGAGAAAAATGCAGCATGGGCGAGAATGCTGCAACACCGTACGAGAGCGAATGAGGCACGTTATAGACAGGCGCGGAACAGGCAGAACTAAGTCTTCCGGATGAAGAAGCGCCTGCAGGAAGAACGAGATCGCGAGGCGATGGAAGAGCTGTACCGCGCTAAGGACACACGAAAGTTCTACGAGAAGCTGAACCGCTCGCGCAGAGGTTTCGTGCCACAAGCCGACATGTGCCGAGATAATTACGGGAATATTCTCACGAGCGAGCGTGAGGTGGTCGACAGGTGGTGGCAGCATTACGATGAGTACCTCAATGGCGGCGTTGCAAGTACCGAAGGTGGCGTGGTAACAGATTTAGGAGTATGTGCACAGGACGAAAGACTTCCGGCCCCTGACCTCCAAGAGATTGAGGAGGAGGTTGGCCGGTTGAAAAACAACAAAGCCGCTGTAGCAGATCAACTACCAAGCGAGCTTCTAAAATACGGTGGAGAAGCACTGGTGAGAGCACTACACTGGGTCATTACCAAGATTTAAGAGGAGGAATTATTACCAGAGGAATGGATGGAAGGTAAGTCTCATCTACAAAAAGGGCGATAAATTGGATTGCGGGAACTACCGCACGATCACACCACTGAGCGCTGCCTACAAGATACTCTCTCAAATTTTATGCCGCTGTCTATCACCGATTGCAAGAGAGTTCGTGGGGCAATATCAGGCTGGATTTATGGGTGAACGCGCTACAACGGACCAGATGTTCGCCATGCGCCAGGTGTTGCAGAAATGCCGCGAATACAACGTGCCCACACATCACTTGTTCATCAAATTGGCGTATAATACAATCATGACATGATACAATGTGGAAGTGATCTAAGAACACTAAGTTGAAGAGAGGCATGCCAAGTTCCATTGTAACGTCCCAGTCAACCAGTGATCATATAAGATGTTGCATAAGATGATAAAGTGGTGACTGCATAGCCGAGAAATCCAACATCTAGTGCATCGAAACAGTCGAACACTCAAACCTCCAGTATAAAAAATGTTGCTTCTTACACTTCATAAAATCATTAACTCCCAAACAGCAACACACTTGGCTGCTCAAATCTAGTGGTCCTAAACCACCGAAAGGAACAGCTTGACAGCGAGAACAACTAGATATCTAACATACTTGTACTCGTCTGCTCTATCCATCTATTCCCAACTAAATGGACTCCAACAATTTGGTACCTACTATTGCATTCCACGTGGGTGGAGGGCGAGGAAATGCACTGTACCGTCGTCGTCATCGCCCAGCAGCCGCAGCCGGCCAATGCAAATGAATAATCTTGAATGGTCACTTGAATGGCACGTTGCTGCTGCTGTTGCTGCCAACGACGACGCTTCTGTCTCATGAGCAGCTAGCTGCTGGCTGGCAAGCGTATAATTTATGTTTGACTAGATTATGCTACACACACACGCTCGCTTGGTCTACTTGTTGGCATCGATGCGTTCGTTCATCGACTCAATCTGGTCTTAGCAGAAGCACGCTTCAGTGGTTGCCGGCCGGCGTGGCGTAGCTTGGTGGTCGTCGTAGTTAAGTTGCTTCGCTATTGTTGCTGCGGAGGCGGAGGCACAGCGACGGTGGCTTGAGATCTATGGTCTCTAATTAGAAGCAGGCTAACAAACTACGTACAACAACCAACCATGTTGGTGGTGGCAGAAATATCGTTCCGTTGGCGTCTAGAAGGGCCATCCGCGGCGTTGTCTAAGCAAATAAAAGTAAATTAGGCATTGTTTGACGGAGTTTGTCATCATTTCCGACGATGGGACGGCTGCCCAAATTGAATTAATTGGGTTCACCACGTGGATGTCATGACTGTCATTGAACTTGCTGCTTCGGTGAATGTCTTCATGCTATTCAACAGCTATAATGAAGATATATCCATAGTGAGACGTGCTTTATTGATCGAATTATTACTCTGCCGAGTTAATTTGTATAGACTACCCAAGTAACCATGACGCTTTATATAGAGCATTATTTTCGCTTTATAGTGTATTATATGACATGCGATATAAAGTTGTTTTGTCATATAGGCACCATTAAAGTAGGTTTAAAGTCGAAAGTGGCGCTACTATTGTGGAATTAAAGCAAGCATTACTGTGGTGATTGCTAAAGCATATAAAATGCTTGTACCTTATAGCTAATGCAATCAAATCGTATGGAATGCATACTTAATGCATCATGTCAAAAAAGAAAAAAAGTATGTTTTTCATTTTTCTATCAATTTTTATCTTCCGATACTCTCACTTTGATGTTTTTTATTGTATTTCGGGAATTGAACCAAGACTGCTGAAACTGACCACGATGAAACCTGGACGCGCTAACGCTGTGTGCTACGATACCATGTATTTTGCACCTGGAAAAATGTGCAACATAAAGCAACGTATACTTAGCTCGTGCCTTATTGAGTTGTGTTTTCAACAACTCTAAAAAATGTGCCGGGGTCTGAATGCCATCAGTTATGTTACTCTTGAATATAAATTCGTCTGTGTTGATTCTGTTTTTTTTTTGTTTTCATACGTGCTCACTTCTAGCTAAAATACAATAAATAAGGAACAATACAAACAGCGCTTTAATTCTTCCTTTTATGAAATCGGGGCGTTATGTTAAATAAGGAAACCGATACCCCTCATAATTTTTGTTCCCTCAGCATCTGATTGTTTTCATGTCCCAACCAGAAACCCAAAAAACCATACATAATATAAATTTTCACACAGCAACAGCTGAGCATGATAATCTAAGTGCTCCGCAGCAATCCATGAAAATTTTGGTTTGTTTTTCTTTTGTTTTGAATGGTTCTGTTTCTAAAAGTGTTTTACAGTTTTTTTTTTTCGAACTGAGCGATATTTTTTCTGTTTACAACGATGGAAGCTTTAGTAAAGGCATATATAAAGTAATAAATGCTTGCATTATTGATTGCTATAAAGCTTTTAACATGGTAATGCAATGAAGCATTTAACAACGGCTCTATAGAACTATACAGAACTGTCAAAATCTCGTAATGCTTCAATGCTTTCATAATGTAGATTAAACGCTTCATTACTTGACAGATGTAAAATAAAAGTTATGTTGCATTAGCTAAACTATAATACGATTGAAATAATGTTATGATATAATGCTTGTGGTTACTTGGGTATGTTTTGTTTTTACTCTACGCTTAATTTTACCGTGGGTTTCGGGCATTGGTCACTAAAAAAATGATTTCGATGTATTTCAATCATTGTAAAATCAATTCAAAAACACTTGTTGGAGCTATCTCTTCTATCCTGAAAGTGTCTGTTAACAAATCGTATGAATCCGTCGAAGCAATTATTATCTGTTTCAGTCATTGATGTTTGTTTCAAAATTCTTCATGTCCGAACATCAACAGCAAGGGAAGCTAAAATTTCTTTCCTTCGTGTCGATCGAATTGAAGTTTATTTTTCTTAGTTCGAAACGACCATTGCAGGACTTAGGAAAATTACCACTAATCACATCACTGTGAATGGGAGAGTCGATGCTTCCCGTATGTACCAACTAGCGCTCTAGCAATAGTGCGTTCGCTGCGGTTACCCGATTTCCCTGATCACGATGATTGCCAGAACTGCCTCATTTGAATCATAATTGAGATTAGACTGCAATTCGCGCATTGTTTTTTTTTTTTTGGCTTTTGAGTTTCCTATTCCGCGGCAAGTTGTTCTTTTGATCTTGCTTGACTGGCGCAGGAAAACCATAACTACTCAAATTTGCACAATTTTTGATCCACAAGCCAGTAGCTGCTTTGGATTGAAACGGCGGTAGAATTCCCCCGATTAGAACGGTGGCAATCGCCAGTGCCAAAATACGATCAGAGCTTCAGCCGTTTGCCCCTCGGATGAGGTAATTTGGGACAATTACGTAGTGGTTTATTGATCATAATTTCTTTGGAAGCCCAACGTGAAGGTGTATTGTTCTGTTGGGTTGTTTAGAAAATTGGAATTCAATTAGAAGTTTTCAGAAATTCTGAGCAATTGAGTCGAATTAAAGGGGCAATTTGCTACCAGCAGGGAAGACGTGGCTCTAGCAGCGAAGCGTTGACTACATGTATAGAATGAGGCTTCGCCATCAACAGCTTGAAACGACGATCTTCACGGATGTAAATGAGTCGGCAAATTTTCGGATATCGTAAAATTGTAAAAAGACGAACGCTTAATGACAATAGGATGCCACATATTAAATCTTTTTGACTACTGCAGTGAGAGAGCAGTTGGCTTTTATTGGGAAAAAGTTGCTTCAGAGTAGTATACCGTTGTCCATTGAAACCCTTCTGGAAATTGATGTCTTGACTATAATCGTGGATTGGAAGCCGCTCGGGGCCATGGTATACCTCCAATGATTTCCAATTGGGTTCATCAAATGCTCAAAAACCGCTATCTCTTCTCGAAATCGCGTCAAGCAGCGATCAAGAAATTGAGTGTTTGTGGATGCCCCCAAGGGGTAGTCTTATCACCACTTTTGTGGAATCTCGTAGCAGATACGCTATTGACACAACTCAATAATAGCGGTTTTCCTACTAATGGTTTTACTTACGATCACCTGAAATTCTTAGTCGGTACGTGCATCAGTACCCTTTTCGACCTGATGCAAAACATTCTTAAGGTAGTTGAGGGTAGGTGTCGCAAATATGGCCTTTCGGTAAATCCGAGTAAAAAATCTATTGTTCTTTTCACGGAAAAGCGAAACCGTAAAGGCGTTCGTCCTTTGCGTCTCTTTGATTCTTAAATCAATGTGAACAGGTAAAGTACGCTGGTGTTATTCTTGATTTCAAGCTTTCGCTTTCGGAAGAATTTTTGAAGGAATTTATGAAAAAGTTTCTGAAGGAATCTCTAGAGGACTTTCTAGAAAATACCCTAGAAGGTTTTCTTAAGAAATCCTTGGGGGAACTTCTGAAGGAATCCATAGAAGGCTTTCAAAAGAAACCATTAGAGAAATGTTAGATGACACATTTTTCAATGAATGGCCTGCAGAAATTTCTAAAGAAATTCTAAATTTATGATCTTCTGAAGAAATTTATGAGGAAATTCATTTATATAAATTCTAAGAGCTGATGCAATCTCTAGTGAACATGGAATAATTTTGGAAGAAATCGATTGAAGTTTTTCTTGGTGAAGTTAGAAAGAAATCTGCAGAAGAGTTTGTAAAGGAAACTTTCATTGAATTTCTACAGGAATCTATAGAAGATTTTCTAAAAAAAATCCTGGAATAATTTTTGAAGGAATTGTCAGAGGGATTCACATTGATGATTTTCCATGATAAACACAGTATCAAGCCCAGAAGATTTCTTGAAGGAATATGTGGAGACATTTCCTTAAAGAAACTGTCCAAATTTAATTCCGAAAGTTTTTTTTTTGAAAGCATGTCTGCCGCAATTTCTTAATGAAATACTGGAAGATTATTTAATAGAATCCTTGGAGGAATATCGGGAGGGATTCCCTGACTATTTTCTAAATAGTCAAAGCCTAAAGCCCCATCTAAATGTTTGGTTAAAACCACAGCATATGGTCCAAGATTTAAATGTGTATAAAAACATTTTTCAATAGAAATATTTTTTTTTTTTCATTTTTTTCAATTTTTTGTCCCACCTCTAGTTTATTTGCGAGATTTTTTCTCACCGAGTACGTCAGATAGGAATAATTTTGAATCCTCAGTATGAAAAATGTCGAATTTCATCACGTCAAGGTGGACCTTAAATGTCAAACTAGAACTGTGTAATATTTTACTTTTTTCGAAAATTCTCATAATTTTTTTCATTTTTCGAGCTCAGCAAAAGTACAGTTTCAATTAGAACATCATGTTTGATCGTAGATTTCAATATAAATGAGTTTTTAGGACCCTATTTCTAAAGGAATCCCTCAGAAAACGTTGAGAGGAATCTACAGAAGAGTTTTTATTTGATTTTTTTAAATCCCTAAAGTAGTTTCTTTGAGAATTTCTGGAGGAATTCTTGAATAAATTT
Organism: Aedes albopictus; assembly: GCF_035046485.1. Lineage (NCBI taxonomy): Eukaryota > Metazoa > Arthropoda > Insecta > Diptera > Culicidae > Aedes > Aedes albopictus. The sequence goes on from NC_085137.1 coordinate 111,931,518, forward strand.
TCAAAGAAACCCTTAGAAGAATTTCTGAAAGAATTATTGAAAGATTTTCTAAAAAAAAACTCAGCAAGAAATTTGGAAAAAAATCCTCTTGAAATTTATGAAGAACTTCATGGAATATTTAATTTGTTTGGAGGAATTAAAAATAAAAAAAACTCACTGGTAGTTTTTTTGGGTAATTACACCTGGAAGGTTTTTTTGCAAAATTTACAAGAGTTTAAACCAAAAAAAAAAACATTTACTGAAAAAAAAATCTATTGTATGAATGAAAAAGCATCATCTGAATATTTTCCAGTTAAAGTATTTCTGTGAACAATGTAAAAAAGATCTATAAAAAAAAAGAAAAGAAGAAAATGCTAAGAAGTAACCTTAAAAAAACCCGAATTAGAATGACCATGAATTTTCAAATTCCTACTTTCAATAGAATTTCGAGTGTATCATAATTTTGCTTAGCTCATTAAAAAAAAAAACTGAAAAGTTTCGCAATAGGGAATCGCGCTACTTGGGCGGTGGCTTCTATATTCGTCTGTTTTCCACTATAACTCAGTCAATCTTGAACCAATTGACACAATTCTTGGAATGCGGTGAGATAGGTATAGTATCTACCCGTGTACAAAATTTCAAGTCAATCGGTTCAAAATTGACCGAGTTACAGTGGAAAACAGACGAAAATAACAGACGAAGAAAACCACCGCCCAAGTAGCGCGATACCCTATTTATATAAATTTCCAGGGTAACATGGGTAAATATTCAAAAAAAAAAAAATCTCAAAATATATGATTTTTTGAGAATACGGAAGAAAGTAAAAATGATAGATATTGTAAATAGCAAAATCCTGATAACATTCAAGAAAACAATAGCATCGTCCTGTTTGCTTCCAGCCTTAAGCCTTTTCGGTGCCCCTCTAATGCTGGCTCCCTTGGCGGGGGCCAACCTGGCCAACTGCACGCTGCGGCTCTGATTAAGTGTACAGTCCAGGTCGTTGATAATAGGTGTGTCCAGTCCAGTGTCCCCAAACAAAAATCAAATAATTATTTCGCATACAAGAAGCCCCAGTAAGACTGTTTTACTATTGAAAAAGGCCGGATACACAAGGAAACGTCGGGCAATACAAAACAAGTTGGTTTGAATTTCCCCAAACTGGAAAAACCAGAAAAATAAGCTTATTAAGTGAAACTTACTGCAGAAATCTGAATCTTCAAGACGTTCTGTTGTTCTTGACCCGCTGTGGTAAAGAGCTATAGGCTTTCTTTACGGTTTATGCGTTATCACAGTGTCCTTTTCAGGGCGCTGTTTGAACCCATTGTGGTACGCTTATGCGTGTATGACGATCGAATTCCCTTACATGTTCTATTCCCTGTCCCATTCTTTTTTCCTTCATTTCTCTGTCAGGTGAATGATGAATAGGCTCGTGTTCATGGCGATGGCACAAATTTCCCAAATGGAGTAGAACGTGCCTCTGGAGCCGACCTACTGTTACCTGATAATAATGGCACGGTAAAGGCCGGAAAATGTTATAACCAAGATACATACACAGACCCCATTGAGGCGTTACGCCTCCTCCCAGTCCCAACAACTCCTAGCCATACATTTTCGTGGCACCTGTCGGGTTGTGAGCAACCTTAGTGGAAATATAAAAACCAATCCCGGTCGGAACTTCCGTAAATAAAACAAAAAACCTACGGAAAATCAGCAGCACAATGATACGAGCTTAGACCAACGGCAACGACACCAGTGAACAAAAAGGAGTTGCTATTGGAAACTCAGTACGTGTAACTGCCGATCTCCCAACTGCTTCAGCAGCACCCGCATACTCGCCGATTTGCGGATTTGGCATGGTAGCGTTGCGGGAGATATATTGAACAGTATCCAAGATGCAAACATGTTGAGGTAATCATACAATCTGCTTGAGCAGTGAGCTGCTAATAGCTTTCATCGTGATGGGCGATATGCAGAGGCGCGTGGCCGATCGGTTGGTGGCCGATCGATGAAAGAATGTTCAGGTTGATGATCAAAAGAATGTTCAGGTTGATGATCGATTCTTCTACTTCAGCATAATTAAGAGCACAGCCCACACTCCGGAAGCACTGATGATGACAAGGATGCATTTTACGCGCAGCTCGAACGCGAGTACGACCGCTGTCCAAGCCACGACGTCAAGATCATCATAGGAGATTTAAACGCTCAGGTAGGCCAGAAGGAGGAATTCAGACCAACGATTGGTAAGTTCAGCGCCCACCAGCAGCCGAACGAAAACGGCCTACGACTCATTGATTTCGCCGCCTCCAAAAACATGGCCATACATAGCACCTTTTTCCAACACAGACTCCTTTATCGTTACACCTGGAGATCATTACGGCAGACGGAATCTCAAATTGACCACGTTCTGATTGATGGACGGCACTTTTCCGACATTATCGACGTCAGGACCTATCGTAGCGCCAACGACTCCGACCACTATCTGGTGATGGTCAAACTGCGTCCAAAACTTTCCGTCATCAATAATGTACGGTACCGACGACCGCCATGGTACAACCTAGAGCGACTGAAACAACCGGATCCGCATACGCGCAGAATTCCGAGGCCGCGTTGCCAGACGAGGGCGAGATCGATGAGGCCGCTCTAGAGGACTGCTGCAGTACAGTGAAAGCAGCCATCAACGACGCAACCGAGAGCACCCAGGAGAGCTCTTTCGGGTAAGTGGAACGGAATCGACGAAACGAATGGTTCGACGAAGAGTACAGAACGGTTTGGAGGAGAAGAACCCAGCTTGGGCGGTAAAGCTGCAGCAAGGGACCCGACAGAACGTGGAACGCAACAGAAGCGGAAACAGCAGACCCACCTCTTTCGGAAGATAAGTGATGCATGGAAGGAGTGCAGTGTACGTAAATGGAATTGCTGTGCCGATCCCAAGGAATACGGAAGTTCTACCAGAAGCTAAACGCATCCCGCAACGGCTTCGTGCCGCGAGCCGAAATATGCAGGGATAAGGACGGAGGCCTCTTGACGGACGGACGTGAGGCGATCGAAAGGTGAAAGCAGCATTTCGATCAGCACTTGAATGGCGAGGTAAACGTAGGTGCGGGAGGCCACGGCAACGGAGGAAACGACGACGCCAGTGCAGCGGAGGGCGGAAATGAACCAACTCCTACGCTGAGGGAATTTAAGAATACCATTCATCAGCTCAAAACCAACAAAGCAGCTGGTAAGGATAGTATCGCAGCTGAACTCATCAAGATGGGCCCAGAAAAGTTAGCCACTTGTCTGCACCGGCTGATAGTCAGGATCTGGGAAACCGAAGAGCTACCGGATGAGTGGAAGGAAGGGGTAATCTGCCCCATTCACAAGAAAGGCGACCATTTGGAATGTGAGAACTTCAGGGCGATCACTATTTTGAATGCTGCCTACAAAGTGCTATCCCAGATCATCTTCCGTCGTCTGTCACCTAAAACAAACGAGTTCGTGGGAAGTTACCAAGCCGGCTTCATCGACGGTCGGTCGACAACGGACCAGATCTTTACCGTACGGTAAATCCTCCAGAAATGCCGTGAATACCAGGTCCCAACGCATCACCTGTTCATCGACTTCAAAGCGGCATACGACAGTATCAACCGCGCAGAGCTATGGAGAATCATGGACGAAAACGGCTTTCCTGGGAAGCTGACTAGACTGATTAAAGCAACGATGGACGGTGTACAAAACTGCGTAAGGGTTTCGGGTGAACTATCCAGTTCATTCGTATCTCGCCGGGGACTGCGACAAGGTGACGGACTCTCATGAGAGTAGGCAAATCACTCTGGAAGGTGTAATGCGACAAGCACCACTGCTGGGGAACAATTTCCACAAAATCCGGTCAATTGTGTGCTTTGCGGCTGACATGGACATTATCGCCAGAACATTTGAAACGGTAGGTGAACTGTACACCCGCTCCTCCTCCTCTCCTCTTCTTGGCGTAACGTCCTCACTGGGACAAAGCCTGCTTCTCAGCTTACCCAAGTAACACACTTGTCACCGAAGAGTCACGGCGGCGCAGGTTTTTGTTGCGCAGAAGTCACTGTGACTTACTTCTAGCAAGTAAGTGTTTATTTGTTAGAAGTAAGTCACAGTGACTTCTGCGCAACAAAAACCTGCGCCGCCGTGACTCTTCGGTGACAAGTGTGTTACTTGGGTAGTGTTCTATGAGCACTTCCACAGTTATTAACTGAGAGCTTCCTCTGCCAATGACCATTTTGCATGCGTATATCGTGTGGCAGGCACGAAGATACTCTATGCCCAAGGAAGTCAAAGAAAATTTCCTTTACGAAAAGATCCTGGACCGACCGGGAATCGAATCCGTCACCCTCAGCATGGTCATGCTGAATACACGTGCGTTTACCGCCTCGGCTATATGAGCCCGGGGCTATATGTACACCCGCCTAAAACGCGAAACAGCAGAGGTGAGACTCGTGGTGAATGCGTCAGGCGTCAACAATAAAGAACACGACCGGTTCCATATAGGTAGTAATGTCACGATAGACGGAGTTTTAGTTTTCGAGCGAGGAGTTGTAAAGACGAACTCCGACGATGTGAAGGAGAAAGGTGTGTTGCGGATAACCATGAACCATGAGCTCGCTGGAGTCTACGGGCGAACCCAACATCCAGAAGGTGACCAATGCCGGAAGGATACGGTGGACTGGGCATGTTGCAAGAATGACGAACAACAACCTTGCAAACCCTGGTGTTTGCTACTGATTCGATTGGTACAATAAGGCATGGAGTGCAGAGAACCAGTGGTAGAGCCAGGTGAAGCGTGGAGTGTGAAGCGATCATTGGGTTTCACCAAGGATGGAGAGCGAAAACAGATGGTCAAAAATTAGTCTACGTAGTTCATTGATAGCGCATTGTTTCAAATGTGATGTTATGCAAAATAATGTGTGTGGTCCATTACTATTTTTATCGAAATCTGCGATGCGATGTTAGTTATCAAAATCAACCTTCACATCGCTTCAATTGAATCGCGTGCAATGTATACACCAGCAAGAACGATCATTATGATTGGATGATTGATGACCATTGAACTGAGAGAGTCCTCCCTTCAACCAGTAGTGCGTGCGAGCAATTTGCTACCAGAGTTAACAGGGAAAGCATCAACAACCGTAAATCCCTTCACAACCATCATCGATTTCTATGATGTGACCATACGACGCCACGGTTATTGTCTCCCACGTTGACAGACCTGTCGCATCGGTGGTGGCAACCCACCACCATCACGCGTTCGTGTGATCAATGGATTGCCATAATTGACGATTAAATTTAATAGAGTCTCTCCGTTCCATCGTCGTTGGCGTGCTACAACCTATCTACCACGTCGTCTTTGAAGATTCACACAAAGGTACCTCAGGTGGGCGCTCAGGGTTCCTCTGTTTGATGAGCACACGTTGATGGGCCAGATTATCCGCGCCGTTGAATGCAGCTGATGATGGATTCACGGATGATTGTCGATGGTCAGGTCCATTAGTTCGTAACTGCATGTGGACAACCGTTTTGTATGTGTGCACCTGTGTCTTCACGTATGAGTTCCCACCCACGACTGACAAGCAATTATCGACCGACCGGGAGGGGAAGCATTGCGGTCTTCTCCGTACATGCGGCAGAAAAAAAACATCCTGCTCGAGGGACAAATAATACAGTTTTTACCCTGGCTTTCGATGCTGGCAGTTCTGTTTTACCTTTCTGTAATACGACACTAAGCTGCTATAAAATAAAATTTAATCCGCACAAATTGCATTTTCGATGAGTGGTGGTGTTGCATTTCGAATAGTTTTGTTCGCTTTTGTACCGTTATCAGTCACTAAGACTACACTCGTGATTCCTTCTGGCGTCCGATTTGAGTGCGGTCTTCGGCAAAGTTGTAGCTGATAGAGTAGCCTAGGATTACCAAGGGTCGACTAACCCACTAGGGCACTCGGGGAAATGCTACGGTGGATTGAATGAAAAACATCGTTTCCATATAGTAATTCCCATACAAACTTTGAAGGGCTTGGGCAGTCTCAATTACACAAGTTTACAAAATAAAACGAAAGTCGTGAACTTCTGTCAACGACCAACATTTTTGAAGCACAATTTAGTGCTGATTTCGAAACCGACCTTCAAAAATTTTAAAGTAGAACAGTTTTTGAGTTTTAGCTCAATATCGAGTTTTGTAACTTTTCAAAATACGTAATTTACTAAAATTCAAATATATTGCGTTTTGTTCAACCAATTTTAAATCTTTTTCCATAAATTAAAAGCTGAATACAATACCATTCGATCATCTGAATACAGGATTTGCGTCAGATTGATGAAATTCAAGATATTGGCGAGTTTTAGGGACGATCTCCTTAAATTTTAGCAAAATTTCCAAAATTTTTTGAAGAAATGTATTTTTTTCAATAAGAAAAAACCAACTGAAAAATTCTTTCTCGACGGTTATTTGACATATCATATGTAGGCGAGTTACAGTAAAAGTTTCAGCTCAATCGGAGCATTGATTACGGAGAATGAGATGTTTGAAGTGAGCGACTTTGCTTAAAAATAGAACAAAAATCGATTTCAAATCATCAACCTTGTATGGAAAGTCGAAAAAATTTCCGCTCTACTGTAATTTTTTTCCTTCGTGTTTTCGAACTCAGGGCATGATTCTACACCAAAAATGATCATCAGCTTACCGAGTTCAAAAATGCTGTAAACTAGTGTTATCATCCAAATGAGCTCAAATTTTGGGAGAAGGCATACAATCTGGTTGGGAATCGAATAAGCGATTTTTTTGAACCACGCTAATGTCTATCTATATGTATGGTTGATGAAAAAACATGGGAAACTTAGATCAGGGGTTTTCAGGCCTTCAGGTTTGCGGTGCACTTCTTGAGAATCAGTTTCTTTGCGGTGTACCTAATTATGGTTGTAAAAGATTACCTTCAAAATTTATCAAAAAAGTAAATTCCTAGGTGCAAACACTCGTCATTCAATGTTCTCCCATGACCAATGCTGCATTTTTGGAGAGATCAATGGCAAATTCCTTGCAAAATTATTGGAAGCTTTATTTTCAGTACTATCGCATATTGCTGACAAGATTTTTGGCAAATTTCTTCATGGTTTTCTAGCCAACTCATTAGGAGATCTGAAAAGCTTCCTTCGAAAATCATAAACACGTTTTCAGTAGAATTCCTGGTAAACTGATTTTGAGATCATTGAAAGTATTATTCCCAACTGCTACGCAAAATCGCAGTAATACTAGTGGGGTTGCTTCAGATAATTTTTAGCGAAGTTCTTTAATATACAAATCAGGTTGACTCTCCAGCGTGAGTAATTGACCACCTTCGAATAATTTTGTCTTGAACCTCGCTAAAGACTGTATTCGATGAAATTTGGGCACAGAAAATATTGTATAACTTTTGATTGCGTTCGCGAAAATAGCTAATTTTTTGACCATGAATAGTATATTACAGGTATACCTCGATTTAGTGGACCCTCGATTATATAGACCCTCGATTTTATGTACATTTTACCTCGATTTTATGTACATTTTTTTAATGATAAAATTTTCAATATTCAATCAGTTTAATACTTGCAGTTTGTATCATGTTGACTTATAATGTAGGGGTTTTCAGCCCTTTTGACACGCGGAGCACTTTATATCAATAAATTATTTCTAGTGAAGTCATGGTAGAATCAGAGCTAGTTAGTCAAGATTCCCCGATTCCAGCGTCCCTTCACGTGTACATTTCCAAGGATGAATTCCTGGAGGAATCTCTGAAGGAACTGTTGAAACAACTTCTGAAAGAATCCATGGAACAGCTTTTAAAGAAACTTATTCCGAAATTTCTGAAGTATTTCTAGTAATATTCAAGACGCCTCTAAAGTATCGCTGAAGAAATTTCAGAAGGAATTTTAAAAAAAATTGAAGAAAATTCTAAATAAATTTCTGAATGAATTTTCAAAAAAAAGGAATATTTTTAGAATCCATAGATGGATTTTCTGTGGAAGTTACTAAAGGAATACCTGGAAACTCCCGGTGGAATACCTAACAAAATCTCTTGAGATATTTTTGAAAAACAAAATTCTGGAGAAATCCCTAAATAAAAATCCTAAACATTTTTCATGAATTCCTTGAGAAATCCATAGAGAAATTCGTAGAGGTATGCTTGGCAGAAATCCTGAAAGAATTTCTGAGAATATACATAGAGGATTACCCGGCGGAATTTCTGAAGAAATCTCTGTCAATTTCAGCAGGAATCTCAGCAAGAATGTCTTCCAGCCATTCCATAGCAATCCGCTGAAGAAGTTGGCAAAATCTGTAGGAAATTTTCTTAAGTAATCTTTGATAATTTCCAAAGACTTTCCTAAGAAATCCTTGGGGCAATTTCTGGAGGAGAAATGTTCTGAAGTAATACCAAAAGGAATGTGAATGAATTTTGGGAATTTCCTTAATAATCTCTTGTAGAATTCTTAAAGCAATCCTTGAAGACAGTTCTTTAGAAAACTTCTGAGAAAATGTTGGAAGAGTTTTGGGCTTCTGATTTTCAAGGTATTCGTGAATCATATTCTAAAAAAAAAGTTCATGGAATATTTTTGAGAAACATCATGGAAGGTTTACTAGATGAATGCTTCAAAAAATCTGGAAGAATCTATTAAAGAAATCTGAAGAAATTCGTGGATAAATTTCTGGAACAATCTAAGCAAAATTTTTTGAACCCATTTTAGGAAGTTCTCCGTGCAAAACTTTTTTAAGGTGTTCTTGGTGAAATTTCTGAATGACATTATAAAGTCTATAGGAATCTCTAGAAGATTCTGTAAAAAAAATCTGACTGAATTTCGTTAGGATTTCCTGGATGATCCGAAGAAGTCCCTGAAAAAATTTCTTTTAGAATCTCTGGAAGATTTTTTCAGGAACTCGTGAAAGATTTTATAAACAAATTCTAGGGTTGATTTCAGCAATCTGTAGAAGTTTGTTCAAAGTCATCCTTGAAGAAATTTGTAAAGAAATCCATGAAGGAAAATCTGGAGATATTTTTGAAGAAATTATTAGTCGAATTTATAATAAAACCCCTCGAAAAATTTGTGAAGGAAGTCCCAGGGTAGTTTCTAAAGGAATCCCTCGAGAAATGAATGCTTAAAGAAATTTCCGAAAGATTTTTTGGAAAAAAAAATCTAAAATAGTCTCAAAAAAGGTAAAGGAGGAATTTAAACAAAAAATCATACACATCTCTTTTTGAAACTTCTGGAGAAATCCTTAGAAATTGGTAGTTGCTGTGGGAATATTTGGTGAAATCCTTGGAATAATTTCCAAGATATCCCAGTTCAAATTCTTGAGGGAATTTTTGAAACATTTTCTGAAAAATAATATCTGAAGGCATCGCTGAAAGTTTTATTAGAGGATTCTCTGGAGAAATTTCTGAATAAATGTCTAAAGATATTTCTGAAAGAATCTCTTAACGCCTTTTCTTAAGAATTCATAAAGAAATTTGTCTATAGAGGAATTTCTACTCATATCCATGCCTATTTTTTTTTGGAAAAAAAGTGGAAGAATTTCAGAAGTAAATCATGAAAGTTGCTTTGAAAGCATTCTTTGTGAAATTTATAGAACAGAAGGAATTTCTAATCAAATCTATGAAGAAAATTTATGAATGTATCCAAGGAAGATTTTTTGAAAAAATCCGTGAAGGATTTTTTGGCTGAATACTCGGACAAGTTTCCGCAATTAAAAATAGAATAGAAGAATTTCTGTAGAATTTTTTGGTAGATTTTCTAAAGAAATCTCCAAAAGATTCTCTTGTGTGAATTTCTCGAACAATCTCTGAAATGATTTGTGAAAAATCATGGAGGAATTGGGGAAGCAAATCTTGCCAAATTTCGTTAAATAATTCTTTGTGACCCTTCTGGAGAAACACATGGAAGATTTTCCGAAATATTCTGTAACATGATGATTTGACGTGGAAAGTTTTATTCGGAGACCGTCGTAATAAAGTTGAAAATTCTGGGTTCACTCAATTTAATTAAACACCCCAGAATTGCGTCACATACCTACACTACTCGTACAGAAAGGTCGTTCGGAAAATACAGCACAATCAGTAATCACGCTCTATCAAGTGCTTGTCATTGTCACGAATCTCTTAATTTGAGGAAGTTCAGATGGGATCCCTCAACTTTTACAATTTTTTGGGACATTTATGCAAATAACGTTATTGTTTATGTCCATTGCTCAAAATATTGGCTTTAAAACTAACCATACATAGTTTTGCAAACAAAAGATTTCGATCGTAACAAAAAAGCGAGATAGTTTCTTGGCGAGAATTACTAATATATGCCAAAAACTCCGAGCCTTTTATCGAAAACACATTTTTCGTGCAGTTTTTATAAGTTTTGGTACATTTTGGTATAAAATTTACATGAAAATAGAATAAAAAATTTTGCTTCGATTTTATGTAAAATTCGATTTTATAGACATTTCAAAAATTGGAATGTCCACTAAATCGAGGTATACCTGTATGTGTAGCTAATACCATACAATTTCCTTTAAAATCGGTTTGGTATTGGTGCAGATATTGTCGATATCATAAAATAAGATTTCTGAAAATTTGGGCACCCATTTCAAAAAATTGATCAGGCTATAACTTTTTTGTTACCTTGTCAAAACGTTTGAAAATTTCTCTCGATATTCTTAACAAAGTTGTAAAAATTTGATCGAAATCGGTTCAGTACTTTTTCTAGTAGGTTCCGGTTATGGCTATAGTACCTCAAATTGGCTATGGTTGATTTTCAATCTTTAACGATGAAAAAGAAAAGCAAACATTGAGTGAGTACAAGATCACACTCACACAAGATGATTACAATAATTAAAACTTCACAATTTGTTAAAATTGTTATAGAAATAAATAATTTTCCTTATATTTTCGGCTTCCTTGCACCCTATTTCGCCATAGTGTACCAGTTATCGTTAATCCCTTAAGGAATGCATGCAAACAGTACGAAGTGGAACCGAAATAAGAAAATGTGTCCATAACTGGTACAGGGTTACTATCATTGGCACACGCCGTAATTAATACTAAAAGTAGTTTTGGTTCGGTTTGTTCATTTTTCCTGTAAGGTATGGAAACTACACAATCTTTTGACATATTGGAAACATTCGTCAGTCTTCTTCTTATTTTTGTAGAAATTGTTTTCCTTAGGTAGTGCGATAACTGGTACAGTTACCCTATATATCCAAAGCTCAAATCGCTTCAAAGTAAAGTTTAGGTACTTTTTAACCATTTTTAGTTCCGCGTGCACTATTTTGACTGTAGAACTGGTAACACTGTCCCGATTTTATGAAATTTTGACAGTGTAAAATTATTGCGTTAAACTGTTTTCCGTGAAAATTTCAGCCATTTTCGTTGAGTGCTTTCAAAGTCTGAGTAGTTTGAATTTCACTATACCAAAAACCACATCTGCTTATTGTGACATAGTAGGCAGATCCGTAGCGTGCGGTTGGCCCCCGCCAAGGGCGCCAACCTCAGAGGGGCGCCGAAAAGACCTAAGGCTAGAAGGTAACAGAATGATTCAATTGTTTTCTTGAATGTATCAAAAGTTCACTATTTACAGTACCGTAAACTGGTGTGTAGTTGATCAATGGGGTAAACCTGATCACTCAATATCCCACGGATATCCACTTCCAAGAAAGTTACCATTACATTTTATTGTTACGTCATTGGATTGCGAATGGTTGAAATATAATTGTTGCTTCCTTGAAAGTCGATATCCGCGGGTAATTGAGTGATCAGGTTCACCCCACTGATTAACTACACCCCAGTTTACGGTACCTAAAATTGATGATGTATTTTTTGCGTTCTGTATTGATAAAGAATCAGATTTCTCCAGATTATTTTGAGTATTTGTTCGAAATTTCTTGCTAGGTTTCCTTCAGAAAATCTTTAAAAAATTCTTTCGAAAATTCCTCTAGGAATTTCTTTGAAACAATCTTCAACAATGCCTCTCACAGAAACTTCTTCAGGAATGCTTAAAAAAAGAAATCAAAATTTCTTCTGAAGATTCCTCTCAAAATTTCTCGAGGGACCCCTATAGAAGACATTCAGGAGTTATCTAGGAATTTATTCAGAAATTGGTCAAAGGTTTCCTTTCGAAACTTCTATAGTTTCCTAAAGATTATTTTTAAATCCTTCAGGGATAAATTTGGAAATTTGCCTTAAGGATACCGTTAAAAATTTCTCCACAGATTCCTTAAATCTTCTAAGGGTTCATGCTTCTATTTCTCAATACTTTTATTTCACATTTTGCCTTATTTCCTATAGAAAATACTTTAGAGACTCCTTCAGAAATCCCAAGAATTCCCTCAGAAATGCCTCTCAGAAAAAAAAAACTCTCATATCGCTTAGAAAATCTTCCAGTGATTTCTATCGATTTTTTCCATGTTCACTAAAGATTTTTCCATAAATTTCTGCTGGCATCCCTCCAAAAAATCTTAAATTTGGAACTATTTCAGAAGTTTCCCCAGGTATTTCGTTAGAAAATCCGCTCTTGATCATCAAAAATTTCTCCAAAGGTTTATTTTGAAATCTTTACATGAATTCCTTCAGAAATTCCTTCAATGGAATAAAAAAAACCTCGAGATTCCTTAAGATTTTCTTCAGGAATTCCTTCAAAAATTCTTCCAAGCACTCTATCAGAAATTCTTTCAGTGGGTCTCCACAAATTCTTATAGACATTCCTTCAAGCATTTCTTCACAAACTGTACCAGGAATTCCTGCAAGAATTATTTCATAAATAATATTGAAAATTCTTGCTGAAATGTTTCCATCAGATATTCCTACAGACACTCCAGAGATTTTTTCAGAACTTCATTCAGTGATTCTAGAAGGAATTCATCTAGAGATTCTTACAAAAACTCATAATGAAAGTTCTTCAAGAATTTCTCCCGGTCTTCATCCATGTATTAAGTATTTTTGGAAACAAAAATCAGTTGAACAAAAAATCCTGAAAATAAAAAAAAATACCGTACGATTTCTTGAAGAAATTTATGCATTATTATTGTCAGCATTCTGAAATGTAATTTCAAATTATTTTGGTGGTGTTAATCAAATTATTTAAATTTAAAATGTTTTCGTACTTACATTCGTGTAAGAGAAATAATTATGAAAAATGTTTTGGTGATTAAAAAAAAAAACACGAAAGAAAAATAATTTAAGAAAATAAAAAAAAAACATCGGGGTAAATTTGTTTCTTCGGGAAACCAAAATCTAGCTTTTAAAGAAACTTTAAAAAAAAATGAATAACTACATTTTTTTGCAAATTAACGGTATTCAATTGTCATGAGGCGCTAATCTGGATGCTTGCCAAGGGCGCCATGGGACCACGCTACGGCTCTGATAGTGGGATATATATGGCTATATTTTTTTAACGATTGGATCAAATTGAAAAATCGGTTCAGTATTTTTGGCTCTTTCCCGAAATGTTTGTTTGCCCAAGATTCTCAACTGGCAAGTTTCTTGTTTCAACGATATCTCCGCCAATACTTAACCGATTTTGATAAAAAAAAATGGTATTAACTAAGCATAATATACTATTCGGGATAAAAAATTGACCATTTTTGTGAACGCTAACAAAAGTTATATATTATTTTTTATGTCCAAATTTCATCGAATACAGTCTTTAGCTCTCATTTATTTGATTTATTTTTCATCCATCAGGAAATGAATTTTAAAATAAAGGCTGAGTTTTTTTTTTTAAATGCCACGGTGCATTTATCAAGGCTTCGCGGTGCATCAAGTGCACCGAGGTGCACGATCTGAAAACCCATGGCTTAGATGATTATGCTCATTTCACATTATAATGGCGCTTTGAAATAGGGCAGCACTATTAAGAAAATACGGTTAAATCATATTGTTCTTTCAGTAACAAAATTTCCTTTCAACATTTTGTTAATTTTTGTATCAATTGCTCCTAATGTTCACAAAATATATCTTATTTCATTCGCAAATACATGTATCATGGGGATAATGATATTCTGTTTTGACATGAATTTACAACGATGATTAGCATGACATAATTATAAGTCGAAATTTTCTGTTTTTGACACTCTGGGTAACATGAGAACCTTATTTTTCACAAGTTTCTCAATGATTTTGAAGTGTTAGTTAAAAAGAAGAAGTGAAATAGACAAATAGCTCAAAACGGTAAAAATATCGAAAAATATGTCAATACGTTTGTATTGGACTACTGAACGCTGCAGCCCCATATGAGGGCGGTCATAAATATAATTTTCTTGATTTTTATGATGAAACCGCTAAATTTAATGCATATTTGCATTTCAAATGCGTTTTTGTATTGTTTATTAAAAATGGGCTCAATCGATTTTTTTGGCTTTATGGAGCCGAAGTACATTATTTTGCAGTTTCGATTACCAACTGATTTGGATACACTAATACTAATTTAGGCGGTCCACGATAGTCAAAACTGTCACATAATGTGATGGATAGAAAGGGTAAAAAATTGGAAAAAAGTTCCTTGCAATGTAATGGGGAGAAATTTGTTAGTTTTTGAGTATATTGAAGGTACAACACTTGAGTGGCTATCTCCAATCTGGTCGCAAACAGTCGCAGCTGAATTCGCCAGTAAATCAATGTTTAACATTATATGGAAGTTTTATAGAGGAACGTCCGAGTGTAGAATTAGCATAAGTTAAAATACACATAAATAAAAAAAAAAAAAAAAAAGAGGAACGTCCGAAGAGGTCAGAAGGAGAAACATTTTTTTTGCTTGTTGAAAATTTACAGGTTTTATACTTTGTAGTAAAAGCATATAATTCAGTCACACTATTTGAATAGAATTATAAAGAATGGCATCTAAATTAGTGATAAACATGGATTTCAACTGTATAATAATCGAACAGAATCAACCAAATACATGTCGACTGAATGAGACTTTTTAATAAAGTGATGAATGCATAGGTCTGAAATTAGAAAAAAAAATCTACTTTCATGACCTTTGCGGAAAAGTTTCGGCATACATTTGATAAAAGTAATGATTGGCCCTATGTATTAAAGCATTAAACATTCAAGCATTTGCCCTAAACAGTTCCCATGCTATCCTGCACACTTGAATTAAATCGCCGACCTTAGCAAACGGATTGCCGAGAATCCGGTAATAATTTTCACTGAATCTCGGTAAAAGTTTTACCAAGATGTCGTTAAAACTTTGCCGATATCTCGGTAATCCTTTTTTTTTACTGAATTTAAGTGTGTGCAGCGCAGTGCGGGAAACATTTTTATGAGAACGTGATATCAGGTACAGTGTACCTGGTACACCCATATAAAAACTTGGTGAAATGAAAGTTTTAAATGTGGCAGCATGATACATTCACTTTTGTTACGATACTTTACTCACATTTGATGATTGACCTAAAATGAGCGATGGTACCTTCATATCACACATCACAAAAAAAAATAATTTAAGAAGGAATCCAGTATTTAGTCCAGCAAGGGCCCTATCAGACATTTGCAAATGGCGATATCATAACATTTTTCTCAAGAATTTGCCATGGATGTCCGTAGCATCAAACATCCTACAAGGAATGTACTTTCAAAATTTTGCTAAAATGTCGGAAGTAATCAAACTAGTGGTATTGCGTAGAGCCTAAGCAGGGATTAAGCAATGATTTCGGATGTAGTTTTTCAGGTATAATCAATATTTATTAATGATTTCAACTTCCTCCGATCCATGAGTTGGTCAGAAAACCTACAAGAAATTTACTAAATACTTTGTACGAAACATGCAATTGTTCTGAAAATATAGCTTGCAGGGGTTTTTGGCTAGATTTCTCCAGAAATCCAGTAATAGTATTGGTAAAACGTCTTTCAAAAATCACAAAAGAACAGAGGTCGACGCAAGAGTTTGTCGAGGTTCTTGTTAGGAAACACCTAAAACTTATCAGTAATGCTGCAAGAAATTCACTATGGGTGTGTACATTATCACACTCAATTTTTTTTAACAAGAAAACATTTTAGTCAGTGTCACAATAATATATGTAGAGACGAACCAGCCAAGGGCTGAAAGTCTCTCTAATAAAGACAAATCAAATCAATCAATAATATATGTGTAGGAAAGAATATTTCATGGACGAGTGCATGCATCTGATAATCGCTGTGAAGAAAATTGACTGCTTGTTTAACCAATTCTAAATTATATTCTTTTACCATAATGACCAGGTGCACCGCGTAAAGATTCATTTCCAAAAAGTGCACCGCAAGCCAGAAGGTCTGAAAACCCTTGTCTTATAGAGCCGACCAAAACTTAAAATGCTACTTGGGTATAAAATGAAGCTTATTTTTTAATATTCAACACAACACATATTTGATTACCTTCACACGCTTTTTTTTTATTCTAGGTAATACTAAAACATGACAGATAAAATACTATAGAAATTTTATTTAATGTTTCTTTTTTTATAACGACATGGTCAGGATTGCATACTATTTTATGAATTGATTAGAGGCAATCATATTATTTTTCTTAAGTTTATTACATATTTTTTTGTTTTCAAACATTTCAAATATTGTTTCCGAATTTTTGAAATTTTCAAGGAATTCTGATATTATTCCAACATTTTATTGTTCAATGCATAAAATTAATATTTCAAATTTACCATTTACAAGTATTTTTCACGGGGGCGGGGCTTTTTCCTCATTGACCAGGTTACAGGTGGTGTAATCACCTCAAACTCGATTATAGAGTAATAAAAAGGTGCTCTCATTTTAAATGTCCAAACTTACAACCTTTTTTTATAAATCTTTTTCAAATAATAATTCTTATAATCTTTTAGCATGCCTTTGCAGATATTTTTGTTGCCCAAATAAGTGCTATTCGTTAATATCCATTTTTATGACTCTTTTAACCATAAACTGCCAAAACATGCATAAAAACTGATATCATCATTTAAAATAAAAAGCTTGGGGCATTTTTAGGCAGATTTTACTAAAAATCAGATACTATGTAGATAGAGTTGTAAAATTTAGTGAAAGATTTTTTTCAATTTTTTTTTTGTTGCATATTGAACATAAAAATAATGTTTCATTATAAACTATAAAATTATCTTAATGTACAACATTACAACATTTTAGCCAGCAAAAATATCTGTAAAAATATGCCAAAAGATTTGAAATTGGTTAGGTAATTGAAAAGTCCTAAAATTGGGTTTTTAAATTAGGAAAAATGTATCGTTTTTTTGATCTTATACGAAAGAGCACCTTTTTCTGAGCCACTATGATTTTTTTCAGATTTTTAGAACTTTATTTTGATACCTAAAATCAATTTCAAAGAGATTTTTTGAAATCACCTTTTGACAGCTGGGTAACTGTTTGACAGCTCCACCCAGTACAAAATGCGATGAGGGGTGATTCGACAAATCGCTCCCATACAAACTTCAAATTAATTTTTAAATAGGTTCCCGGGCACCAAAATTCATGAAAATTTAGATTTCGGCTCAGTTTCGCATGCAGATTCAGAATATGGAATTATCTCAACACCGCTAAAGAAGCCAATTGAAGCGTTAAGTAAAAAGAAGAAAAAATAAGAGAAATATAAAAAAACTAATATTTTACGTTAATGTTCTTCAAGTTTAATCAAACATCAGTTTGAAAGAGATTCATAAAAAAGATTGAAAATAGTTTGAAAATTGAGAAATTTTTGACATTCGAAGTGAAAGCTTTTTTATTATTCGATAATTGAACTTTGAGACATTTGAACCACCTCTGAATATTTTTGACTCAAACTCAGAGGTTTCTATTTTTATGAGATTTGAATCAAGAAGAGCATACGCATTCTAGGTTCAAACAACTTTAAAAAAAATAAGTCGTACATTACTGGGTATTCAGCCATTCCATAGAAAATTAATTTAGTGTATCTCCGAGTGTCGTGATACTTTTTGGGTTCATAGTTTATCGAAAACAATGAGACCCGTATTTTTTTTTTATTTCCTCATTACGATGACCAATTTGACCAATTAAAAAAAAAAATCAGTGCCCATAGCATACTAATCTGATAATCAAGGTTTGTGCCATATGAGACATAACACCTTGAAGAAGGAGGATGGTAAAACAACTTTGGATCTGTTCCATTTCCACCGCGAATAGAGCCATTCTCGCTTCTTTTTCTTTGAATGGCTTTTTCAAAAGATAATTTATTAGATTCTTCTTTTGAAAAGCTTTCAAACCTTCCCAAAAACAAACAAACCTAATAAATTTTCCACATCCTCAACAATTATTATCGCCAAAAATTAAAGATCCATTTCTTCCATCTCTAAGCAAACCAAGCACTCCGACAATCGGACCAAGCAGCAGAAGCAGCAGACAGCTAAATTTCCTTAATGTCGCCAGCAATGACCAATCTTAATGGTTTCTGTCTGCACCGTGTTTTCTGCCCGAGTGTGATGGTGTCTCCGCTTCCCATCCATCTCATTGCGATTTGCTTTCCCTTCCCGTTCTAAGCCCTGAAGCAACACCACCAAGATCTCGTCGTCCTCGCCATCATCGCACCATGATGAAGGAATGAAGGCAACAGCCATTCAGC